>NW_027532634.1:1064098-1166829 GCF_008692635.1 Crocuta crocuta | reverse complement strand
TCTTTCTTTCTTTCTTTCTTTCTTTCTTCCTCTCTTCCTCTCTTCCTCTCTTCCTTTCTTCCTTTCTTATAGGAAAGCTAGTAACTCAAAATTATTTGTATTCATTTTCTGTGCTAATTCTCTAAATCTATTAAAAGCAAGAAAAAAACAGTCTACAATTTTTTTCAAACTTATTTTTGAGACAGAGGCAAACAAGAGTAGGGGAGATCAGAGAGAGAGGAAGACACAGAATCCGAAGCAAGATCCAGCCTTCGAGCTATCAGCATAGAGCCAGACACGAGGTCAGGCTCATGAACCATGAGGTTATGACCTGAGCCAAAGTAGGATGCTTAACTTATGGAGCCACCCAGATTCCCCTCTACTTTTTTATTTTAATCAAAATAATTGTTTTTCCCCTTTAATATTCTAAATATAAATATATATTACCTGATTTTATCAAGAAGTGATAGCAGTCTTACCAGAAACTCATACCAAGGGCCTCTTTTCTTTTGAAATATGTTATTCTTGCTTAGTGTGTAGTACACTGCATTTTATTGCACTGCTGCATTTATGGGTATCTCCTATTTATGAGAATATTTAGGGTTTGAAAGAAGAGCTCATGAAATCCCAAGAGATGACAAACACACCAAACTCTTCAGAAAAGTGGCCCTAACAATTTCTTTCCTTCTCAAACTGCTGTAAATTTGGCAGCAGTGGAGAAGCGTTGCTACACCTGTAACCATACTTGATTGAAAGAAGACACTGATACACACCTGGGCAGAAGTGCCAATAGGCCAAGTGTGCAGAATAGCTAGAACCTCAGCATGGATTGACATCAAATCTGCCAATAGGGAGTGCTTCATGCCAGACAGCAAGCAACTGGTCCAAAACCAGTTATTGTCCAGTGAGGGCAAGAAAATAGGCCATCTGAGTTCAAGTTGTTGATTCACAAATGAGTTACTTTTTCAGTTCTCTATGAAGCCAGCTGCATATCCTCCCGTTGGAAGAGCTAGGAGCTAGCGTGACTGATAGATGACTTCCTTTATGCATTCTACGTATCCTCCCAAGAAATCTTCATTTCCCAGAGTAAATTGTGAAAGTCTCCTCCTTAAAGCCCCAAGGAAGCTTGACACATGGAGAGAATGACTAAAAACAAAATGCTGCTAAACAAATAACAAAACCTGAAATTCAAAGTGGCATTACTTGTAACTAGGTCTCTTGACACAACAAAACTCTCAGGAAGGTATTTAAATGTTGACATTTTTAGGTTTTATCTTCACATGTTTAGACCTGCTACTTTTCTTAAACAGCAATTAATCAAGTACATAACAGACACACACAAAAGGAGGTAAAGACTTCTGATTTAATCTACTTCAATATCAGGGCATATATTAGAAAACTTACATATTTTTTTTATCAAACATATGTCTGACATCTCTAATAATATGCTATCTCTAGTATGAATTTATATAGTATGTTAATCTGAGCAAATAAATACACCAATAAAAGTCTAATAAAACTATATGTATTTCATTTCTCAGTTTTTAAGTTCAAAAAACAATATTTCTCTAAGAAGTTTAGTTAATTGGGTAAACTGTATTTTTCTTATGGCTATACCCTTTCACAAAGCAAAGATTATTTGAGAGTTCTGCATAATACAATGTGCCAAAATGAACAATTCTAAAAAGAGATGGGATGATATAATCAGAAAATTATGAAAATTATGACATTATGAGGTAATAGCAAGGTAAGTTTTGCAGTATTTATTCAAATCTAAAATTTAAGAATAGTATTATTGGGCTTATAAAGTTAGGATTGGCAGGTGCACATTTTATACAAAACTCACTGTAAATATTTAGCACTTAGGCTTACTATAGACTGAATTATGTCTGCAAAAATTCATTTGTTGAAGTCCTAAGCCATCACACTTCAAATGTAACTGTTTTTGAAAGAGAAGATTTTTAAAGAGGTAATTAAATTAAAATGATGTCATTATAGTGATATCTAATCCAAAATTAATGGTTTTCTTTAAGAAGAAGAAATTTGAACACAAACACAGAGGATAGATGATGTAATGATGTAGGGGATAGATAGACATTACAAGCCAAGTAGAGAGGCCTGCAACATAAACCTTCTCTAACGGCCCTCAGGAGGGCCAAAACTTTAATCTTGCAGTCCTATCCTCCAGAACTGTGAGAAAATAAATATCTGTCGGTTAAGCTACCCAGTCTGTAGTACTTTGTCATAGCTAAGATAATACTTTTGTTAAAATCAGCTGTAGTATAAAGCTTTGTCAGGAATTTTATACTGAAACAGGAAGTATCCAGTTTGAATTGACTTTTTAGAGAAAATTTGTTCCCAACCATAATACCTGGAAGATACATGCAAATAAGATTGGCCATAAGAAAATAGCTAATTGTGAATGAAGAATATTCTTAGTATACTTAAGTTTATAATAATTAAATGTTTTAATTTTAAAATTTAAAAAAATCCACACATGGCTTTTCTTAGTGCTTTTGAAGTATAAGAGATTTTAGTTACTCAGTCTTATTTTCAGTGTTGCTAATTCACAACACGGAATAAAAGTGAACTGTCTTAAATAAGTAATGTGTTGCCACTTAGTTTCAAAGTCATTTTAACATATGTGAGATTCATTGATGAAGCTTTGAAAGATTTTGTAGCATACTGTCTTTACATAGGTAAAGAAAATTAAGTTTATCCATGAGAAAAAGTGAAAAAATCAATTCTTACGTTAAATAGGCTTAAAATCTAATTTTTATATTAATGAAATATGATACCACAGAGTTTGGTAAACTTTTCATCTAAAGGGCCAGATGGTAAGCAATTTAGTTTTTGCAGAACACAATGCTTCTGTTGCAGCTAATCAACTCTGAGGTAAGTGGTGGTGTTGTTGTGTGCCAATAAAACTTTATATAAGTAGCTAGTGGCTGGATTCAACTTGGAGGATGTAGCTGGCCAACTCTATAATAGAGGACAGAAGGTTTATAGAAAAGAGGTCAAAAGAAAAATAGCTTTTTCTACTGTTGAAATTAATCTAGGGGGAGAGTTTCTTTTTTCCTTTTTGTTTTTTAATTTTATTTTCCATATTAAATGATCAGATTTTTTTCCATCTAATCTCATTTTAAAAGAAAAAGAATAAAGTAGATATCACTGGAATCTCTCTTTGGTAAGGTAAATTTATAAAATTATTTGTCAAAGACTCAGGAAAGTACAAAACATCATTTTATAGTTTTTTAAAAAATTGTGTGCTATCTCTCAGAGTATTTTATTTTCCGTATGATTTTCCCTACCTATATTATGTACTCAGAAGGAAAGATATTTAACNTCCGAAATAGGCTCCAGGCTCTGAGCTGGCAGTCAGCACAGACCCCCAGAAGGAAAGATATTTAACAAGACAGACTCTTTAACAGATGGTGTTGGGAGAACTGGACGGCAACATGCAGAAGAATGAAACTAGATCATTTTCTCACACCATGCACAAAAATAAACTCAAAATGGATAAAGGACCTGAATGTGAGACAGGAAACCATCAAAACCCTAGAAGAGATAGCAGGAAAAAACCACCCTGACCTCAACCGCAACAATTTCTTACTTGACGTATCCCCAAAGGCAAGGGAATCGAGAACAAAAATGAACTAGTGGGATCTCATCAAGATAAAAATAAACGTCTGCACTGCAAAGGAAACAATCAATAGGCAACTGACACAATGGTAAAAGATAGTTGCAAATGACATATCAGATAAAGGGCTAGTATCCAATATCTATAAGGAACGCATCAAACTCCACACCCAAAAAACAAATAATCCAGTGAAGAAATGGGCAGAAGATATGAACAGACACTTCTCCAAAGAGGACATCCAGATGGCCAACAGACACATGAAACGATGCTCGGCGTCCCTCATCATCAGGGAAATACAAATTGAAACCACATTTAGATACCACCTCATGCCGGTCAAAGTGGCTAAACTGAACAAATCGGAGAACTCTAGATGATGGCAAGGATGTGGAGAAATGAGCACCCTCCTGCACTGTTGGTGGGGATGTAAGCTGGTGCAGCCCCTCTGGAAAACAGTGTGGAGGTTCCTCAAAAAATTATCAATAGAACTCCCCTATGATCCAGCAGTAGCACTGCTAGTAATTTACCCAACGGATACAGGAGTGCTGATGCATAGGAGCACATGTACCCCAACGTTCATAGCAGCACTCTCAACAATAGCCAAAACATGGAAAGAACCTAAGTGTCCATCAACTGATGAACGGATCAAGAAGATGTGGTATATTTATACAATGGAATACTACATGGCAATGAAAAAGAATGAAATCTGGCCATGTGTAGCAACATGGATGGAACTTGAGGGTGTTAGGCTGAGCGAAATAAGTCAGGCAGAGAAGGACGGGTACCATATGTTTGCACATGTAGGTGGATTAGGAGGAACTTAATGGAGGACCATGAGGGAGAAGAAGGGTAAAAATAGTGGGGGAGAGGGAGGGAGGCAAACTATGAGAGACTCTTGAATGCTGAGAACAAACTGAGGGCTGATGGGGATGGAGGAGAGGGAAGGGGGGTGATGGGCATGGAGGAGGGCATTTGTTGGGTTGAGCACTGGGTGTTATATGGAAACCAACCTGACAATAAACTATAAAAGAAAACAAAAACAAGACCAACTCCATGAGACGTCACAACATTTACTATGATTACTTGTTGGTTACTCATGTATCTTTAGGATTGTCCACAGTACATTTCTAAAATGTGAAGGTACTATTTTTTCCTTAAATGCTCGTGCTTTTCATATATAGAGTTTGAAGAAAATTACATTAGTTTTTATTAGCTGTCTCTGTAATCTTTATTGATGGCAAAAGCAGAAAAATACAAATTCATACATTTTCTACAATCCCCTTCCCATGCAAGAATTCAGGAAAATGGACTGTGGTGAAAAACCTTTAACTAGCAGTGCCTATCAAGTGTGTAGGAGAAGGGAGGGAGGTGGTGCCCCTGGTGGGTCAGGGAGATAGGGTTGAAAAGCGTTAGAAAGGGTTAAAAAGTGTTAGAAAGGGTTGAAAAGACTATGCAACTGCACTAGAGAATGGGAATTTGGGACAAGAGATATTAGAGGATTTGTAGGAAGTCATCCCATATGTGATGTAATCCCCATGCTGTGTCTCTAAGAGAAATGAAATCTTGAGAGCTGTAAAAGAGTACAACGTCTTTTTTCATGTTGAAAGATATGACTTTTGAATCTGACATTAACGTGAGAACAATATAACTCAGTTCTGTTATATTTGGATTTTTTTCAGTGTTGGTGATTTCATTAATGGAAATTTCTTTAAGTTCTGAATCTCAACAGCCTTGGAGAAATGTTTGTGTAAATCACTTCTATAATTGGCAAAACTGCCAGTGATGGAAGGTACTCTAAAAGGGATTTACATTTCTTGTTTTTCCCACTCAGAGAAAGTAGTTAGCTGTACTCCACATAAGCTGAGGTAGAAAAGCACCTGGAACAGATTTTGTGTGCCCTTTTTTATAATGCAAAACTAAAATAGAAAAGCGTTTGTTCTAAGGGAAAAGAAAACTGTAGGACTTTTTCTTCGACTAAGGAGACTAGCTCCTTCTGAGGTGTTTCTGAGATCTAATTTATAACTAAGTTGGAGGTCTCCTGGAAGGACATGATGAGTTCTCAGCCAGTCTTCCCATTATTTATGGTTTTAGGGTACTAGATGGGCCCAGCCAAGGCTCAGGAAAGGGAAGGCAATATTATTTTTCATCTAAAATTAATAGTAGGCTAGTCTTAGGACACCTGAGTGGCTCAGTCCATTAAGCGTCCTACTCCCGTTCAGGTCATGATCTCGTGGTCCATGGATTGGAGCCCCACGTCGGGCTCTGTGTTGTAGGTGCAGAGCCTGCCTAGGATTCAATCTCTCTCTCTCTCTCACTCTCTTTCGCCCTCGCCCTCGCCCTCTCTCTCTCTCTTTCCATGTTTTCTCTCTCTCTCAAAGTAAATAAATAAACTTTAAAAATAATCAAGTCTAGGCTTGATCAAAAGGTATAAAGGGGACAGATATTATAACCTGCTGTCACCCTGCTTTTGTAGAATGTGGCGGTATTTTTAAATGCAAAACCTTGGTTTCTGTGAGTTATGACATCTAAAGCTCAGGTTTACTGTGACAAGCTCAGCTGTCCTTAGTTTCAGTGCAGTCAGTTAATGAGTTCACAGTTGAAATATAGAGTTGTCAGAAATGCAGATGCCTTCTCATTAAAAGAGAGAAAAAACATTGATTTTATTTTTTACATGTACCATTAGTGATATTTTTACAAAGATGGAGGTAAAAAACATTCTTAGACTCTAGCTTAACTTCAAAGTAAATTGCAAGAGAGGTGCACAATGATTCTTCAGCCTCCTGTTTCCAAAATTATCTTTACATAGAAGAGATACTTAATATGAGTTTGATAAATATATTTCTCTGTGGATTTGTTCTATCAGATAGGACTAGACTGCTATAGCTGTCAGTGAAGTCAAGCCAAATGATTGCTTTAATTGTCTATAAAGGTAAAAACTTCTTTTAAAACTATTTTTTTAAACTTGAGACAAACAAATCCTCTGTTTTTGGAAACAGCTTAATGGTTTTTAGTATCACATAAAATACTTTAAAATAGATTCATCCTGTGTGTACTTGTGTTAGTCCGGAGGATACACTCCCTTTTAAAGACTGAAGAACAGTTTGGTACAAGAGACATTTATTATAAAACAATTTCTCATAGAACAAGAACATGTAGTTTCATGGTGCATGGCTGCCTGACAATTTCCAGGTTTCAGTGGCCCAGGTAAGTAAAGGGAGATTTGGCAAAGTCAGAAGAGAAATCAGGTTTATCCTTCAAATAGGAAAGATAACTGCCCTGAGTGTATAGGAGAGGAAGAACCAAAGAGTTTCTGGCAATCTGCCTTTTTAAAAAAGGAGACTTTAGTAAGAAGAAGCCATTAACCACGTAGGGACAGTTTTGGAATATTGATATATGATATTCAGAAAAAAGAGATTCAAAAGCTAACAGCTCTTATCCAGAAAGGCTGAAGGGAGACTAAGAAGGACATTAAGAATTCGTTACAGTAAATAATATAAATGGCATATGTGTTATGGATAAAACTTCTCTAACCAAAGGTTGAAAATTCCTGTCATTCCCTTGTTGTTTGACAACCCTAAATGAGTTCTTGTACCTAGAAACACATTCTGTAAATAAGTTATGAAATCCCTTGTAGTCATTTTGCTATGGTATTAGCATGACATTTGTCACTAATATGATGCAAATATATTGTTTATACACTTAGAATGCCAGTAAATTTGATATGACATTAAAATATGTAGCTGAATGCTGCTGGTGTCAGTTCTGGCTCATTTAGACACTGTCTTTGAATAAATAAATAGCTTAGTTGATGGCACCTTCTAATTTTTTTCTTCTACTTGATTTTAATAGATTATTGCCTCTCTCAGTGCTATTTGAAATGTTTTCTTTATTCATTTGTGACATAAATTAGTATGTCATTTTTTCATGAATTTTTGAAAGCAGATAGGATAGTGACAGTACTTGTACAGTGTGCATCTGTGTACAGATTTCAAAGCTTTAAATAAGTCATTTGAAGAAGAATAGGCCTATTTGAGCATCTGTCATTGCTATGCAATTATTGTAGCTAAAATTGCAATGTCACCATTAGAAAATGAAACAATGCCAGAGTTGTGGTAAAATAAAAGTCGATTCTGGAAATAGCAACTGCTGGCTGTTAGCTACTTTGCATATTCTGAGGTTATCATTTGACCTTGAGAGGAAATGCTTTCGTGAGTATTGAATAATATGATTACCAATAACCTTTTCACATTTACAAACTACACTGACTACTTTTGTTTTGGACACATAAGTAAAATAAAGTTAATAAAATAAAAAGTAAATATAGTTCTTTCAACTCTTGGATGGAAATAGATGCTTTTATTTGTAAACAATATGATAATTTTACTCAATGTTACTATTTTACAAAATCTCAATAATCATGGCCATCTTTTGAAAAATCTATTAATTCATTTATCTTTCTTTTAATATTTATGAATTCTATTATCCTGTATTTTTATTAATCACTATTTTACATGATTAAAGTAAACTTTCATTGTTTATATGTTCTTTTTCTTCAATATTCATTTGTTATTATTATGAAGGACCCCTGCCTCTCCCAGGATTCTCACAGTAATAATCAACTAATATTTTTACAGTTTAACTTATGTTCATTCTTCTCAAGGATTTTAGTGGCCACTATAACCTGGACAATTGTTCCTAATGATCTTTTTTCCAGAAATGGACTCTGTTGCCAGTTCTAGACAGTAAGGCTTACCCAACTCAACCACTCAGCTTAATTTAACTAAATATGCAGAGACATTTCTCTGAGCTGTTCTTCACTCTACAGCCATTGTCAGACAACCCTTGTCTGACATGAACTCCCTTATTCTTTCAAGCAGTTTTAAATATATATAAATAAAAATGTATAATCTTTCTAGTTGTTCTTTGTGATAGAGTTGTTCTGAATCAAGTCAGTCTGCCATTTGGAAGCCATATTCTACCTTTAATAAAAAAAAATAGTATTGTCTTACTAGTGCTTTCATTTCACTTCAAAAATGTATTCCTTAGGAATATGTTCAATCCTTGCATTGCAGCTTTGTTGTTTATTCCCATATCTTTTTGACTTTTTGCATATTTTTCAATTTCTTTGACTTTTTCCTGAATTCTGTGAGAATTTCTAATTTTTCTCTCTGCTTACTAAGGTTATTTCCTGCATGTCAGTTCTTTTGACAGCATTTGAGTATTTGAGAGTGCTAATTTATTATTATTTTTAAAATTCTAATTTTCTTTAGTCATTTGTAACCTTGTTTTTCTCACTGTTTTCACATTTATACTAGTGTTTTTTGTTAGTTTTTGTTTTTTAATTCTATTTGTTCTCCTCTTTGGATATCTGTTTTAAATAGCCATGAATCAATTTAATCAATTCTTGTGATTACAAACACTTTTCTAAATATTTATGTTTTTGCACTTTATATTTAGAGATGATATTTCTCTGAATGTTCACTAAAAGAGGTCCAATTTCCTTTGATCTGAAATCTTATTTCACAAGCTTTGTGTTTAACTTTCTCATTTTTCCTTCTTACACATAAACTCTTGACCAATACATAATAAATGGCTATATAACCCTTGGTTTCACATTTTGTTTAATTATATACTTGCCAAATACATTCTCAGTTGTATAGATTGAGGTTAGTTTGGTGCCCACCACAGCCTTTCTAATGCCTAGTGTCTGGCAGGAATTCATCTAAGATCCAGCAGACATTCATTTAGGCTCTGCTCTACTCTTGGAATAGCATCAACTACAGAGTCTGGATCTCTTTCATTTTGATACAGAGTATTATGTGAAAAACAAATCCTGTAATTCACTGCCTCCAGGGATTTCTTTTTACTTTCAAATACTGTGTTTTGTTTGAGTCTACTATATTTTCTAAATAAAATGTTTATTTGAGGATACTTGATTTCCCAGTGAACCACCGCTGTGTATTCTGCTACATATTCTACTATGGGAATTTCATTCTCTGAATGCAAATTATATATCTTCATGTTTGTTTCCCCACCTCTCCTTCCCATTTCTATGTTCTTATTATCTTAGATTCTCACATGTTTTCTGTTACTAAGCCCAAACTTATCTGCCGTTCTCTTAAATTGTTAACTTGGATGACCATATGTCTGCTCTAGGTCTCAGTTTGCTTAGAACTGACTTGTTTATTAATACCTGGGGTTCCAGAAAAATAATTATGCTGGCACTTTCCCTTGGTAGTAGGTGATAACTTTCTGATCACCCTTTTATCTGAGCAATAAATTCTACTCTCAAGAATGGCTACGTATACATTGTGGTATTGTTCTAATCTAATGTTTAATTTATTTACATTTTTGTGTAACATCAAAACATAAAGGAATGAGAATTAAAATACTTGAAGTTTTCTCTTAGTATTATTCTTTTCTTCTTATATATCTTTGTATGTCACAGGACAGAATCTATTTTTGTACAACCTGAAACAAACAAATCACAGAGAAAGCAAAAGAATCACTGAGTTTGTGAAATGTTCAGTGAAATTTGCATGAAGAATTGGCTTAGGAAAATTTCAGATAAAACTTCAAACCCATAAGAATTACATAAACAAAAAAAAATAGAAATTTAAGTGATGTCCACCACTAATGACAATGCACTATACTAAAATAAACATGGAAATACCTTTTAGCTGTCATTGCTATGGATAGGTATTTTTTTATTCCTTAGAAAATGTTTATAAGCATGTCAGAAATAGCATTTTTTTCTTGTACCACTCTGTTAAAGTCAGAAAGTTTAAAACAATTGTAAGAAATAAATTTATGTCCTTGCAAAGCCAATATCACAGATAAATTGTATTTTTTTAGATTAAGGAATGAATCAATGTTTAACTATTTAATTTTTAAATAGCAAATGATATAACAGAGGCTACCAAATTCACTGATTCACTGATTTACTGATAGAGTATATGCCATTTCCAGCAGCAGCCTTAAAAATATGATTGATCAAATAGTAGTATGTCTTATAAGAAAACTGCCAGTCTTTTTAATATCTAGTATATTTTAAAACTGGTTATTCTAACGCAGAAAAGGCAGAGACCTAGACAAAGTGCCAAGATGGAGGAATTTATCCAAAATGAACCAACAAGATAAGGGAATGGCCAGAGGTCTAAGTGAAACAAGTATAAGTAACATGCCTGATAGAGAATTTAAAGCAACAATCATAAGGATACTTACTGAGCTTGAGAAAAGAATAGAAGACATTAGTCAGATCCTTACAAAATGGATAAAAGAGTTAAAAACCAGAGATTAAGAGTGCAATAAGCAATATTGTAAATAGCAATGAACCACAGCCTGGAAGAAGCAGTGGAATGAATCAGTGAACTAGAACAAAAAGTAATGGAAAATAATGAATCTGAACAAAAGAAATAAAGAATTATGAAACATGAGAATAGACTTAGGGATCTTAGCGACTCCATCAAATGTAATAACATTTGTATTATAGGAGTTCCAGCGGAAGGAGAGAAAAGGGGGCATAAAATTTATTTCAAGAAATAATAGCAGAAAATTTCCCTAATCTGGAGAAGGAAACAGATCCAGGAGGCACAGGGAACTCCCATCAAAATCAGCAAAAGCAGGCCAACATCAATGATACTGAAATTAAATTTACAAAATCTAGTGATAAAGGAAAAATCTTAAAAGCAGCAAGATGACTGAAGTCCTTAACTTACAAAGGAAAACCCATAGGCTAACTGGAAATTTCTCAACTATAATTTGGCAACCCAGAAAGTAGTAGCATGATATATTCAAAGTGCTGAATGGGAAAAATCTACAGCCAAGAATACTCTATCCAGCAAGGCTGTCATTCACAATAGAAGGAGAGATAAAGATTTTCTCAGACAAATAAAAACTAAAGGAATTTGTGTCCACTAAATCAGGCCTGCAGGAAATATTAAAGGGGACTCTTTGAGTGCAAAGGAGAGACCAAAAGTGACAAAGACAAGATAAGAAAAAATCTCCAGACACAATGACAAAACAAATAATAAAATGGTAATAAGTACATATCTATCAATAGTTACTTTAAATGTAAATGGACTAAAAGATCCAATAAAAAATATGGAATGTCAGAATGGATAAAAAAAACTAAGACCCATCTGTATGCTGCCTATAGGAGACTTATTTTAGACCAAAGTCACCTGCAGATTAACGTGAGGTGATGGAGAAACATTTATCACACAAATGGATGACACAAGACAGAGTAGCACTACTTATATTGGACCAAGTAGACTTTTTTGTTCTTGTATAGTTTTTATCCTGCTTTGGTATCAGAATAGTATAGTACTGACAGCATGGAATGATTTTGAATGTGTTCCCACTATGCTGTCATTAATTATAAGATTTTGATAAAGATTATCATTAATTATTTTATTATTTTTTTAATCTTTGATAGAATTCACCAATTAAACCATGTGGTTTTGGACTTTTCTATTCTGGGAATTTTATTATTTCCATTTCAACTTTCCTTCTTGTTATTTGGATTTGAGATTTAATTCATGATTCAATAGTGGTAATGTGCATTTTTAGGAATTTTCTGGGTTTTTTCATGTTATCTGATTTGTTAGTATATAATTGTTTATAGTAGTCTGTTAGCACACTATGTGTTTCTGTCATTTTCTTTTGTAATTTTTTCTCTTCTATTTCTCACTTTGATTTTTGAGTCTTCTCTCTTTTTTTTCTTAGTTAATATATATAAACCATTACCAATTTTGTTTATTTTTTTGGAAAAATTGGTCATTACTTTCGTTTTTTATTCCTAAGATTTTATTTAAATTCAAGTTAGTTCATATAGTGCAGTATTGGTTACAGGAGTATAATTCAGTGATTCATCACTTACATATAACACCGAGTATTCATCCCAACAAGTGTCCTCCTTAAGCCCCATCACCCATTTAGCCCATTCCATCATCCATCTCCTGTCCAGCAGCACTGTTTCTCTATATTTAAGTGTCTCTTATGGGTTGCCTCCCTCTCTGTTTTAACCTTATTTTTTTCCTTTCCCCTATGTTCATCTATTTCTTAAATTCCACATATGAGTGAAATCATANAAATAGTCCACTATTATATATAATATATATTTATATTATAAAATATATATAAATATATATTTACCACAACTTTATCCATTCATCAGTTGGTGGTCATTTGGGCTCTTTCCATAATTTGGCTATTGTTGATAGTGTTAACTCTTCAGATAAGTATTTTTGTATCCTTTGGATAAATACCTAGTAGTGCAATTGCTGGGCCATAGGATGGTTCTATTTTTAATTTTTTGAGAAACCTCCATACTGTTTTCCAGAGTGGCACACCAGTTTGCATTCCCACCAAATATGCTAAAGTGTTCTCCTTTCTCTGCATCCTCACCAACATTTGCTATTTTCAGTGTTGTTAATTTTAGCTACAGGATTGTGGTGGTATTTCATTGTGGTTTTTATTTGTATTTCCCTGATGATGAATGGTGTTGAGGATCTTTTCATGTGGATGTTAGCTATCTTGATGTCTTCTTTAGAGAAGTGTCTGTTTATATCTTCTGCCCATTTCTTAACTGAATTATTTATTATTTGGGTGTTGAGTTTGGTAAGTTCTTTATAGATTTTGGATATGTGCCTTTCATCTAATATATCATTTGCAAATATCTTCTCTCATTTCAAGGATTCCCTTTTATTTTGATGATTGATTCTTTTGCTGTGTAGAAGCTTTTTGTCTTGATGAGGTCCCAGTAGTTCATTTTTGCTTTTGTTTCCCTTGCCTCTGGAGACCTGTCTAGTAAGAAGAGCTATAGCCAAGGTCAAAGAGGTTGCTGCCTCTGTTATCCTCTAGAATTCTGGTGGTTTCCTATCTCAAATACAGATCTTTCATCTATTTTGAATTTATTTTTGTGTATGATATAAGAGAGTGGTTCAGGTACATTTTTCTGCATGTTGCTGTCCAGTTTTTGAAAACACCATTTGTTAAAGAGATTGTCTTGTTTTTTCTATTGGCTATTCTTTCTTCCTTTATTGAAGATGAGCTGACCATAGAGTTGTGGGCCCATTTCTGGGTTCTCTCTTCTGTTCCATTGATCTGTGTGTCTCTTTCTGTGCTGGCACCATACTGTCCTGATGATGACAGCTTTGTAACACAGCTTGAAGTCTGAAATTGTGATCTCTCCCACTTTGTTTTGCTTTTTCAATATTACTTTGGCTATTGGGGGTATTTTCTGGTTCCATACAGATTTTAGAATTGTTTGTTCTAGTTCAGTGAAAAATGCTGATATTATTTTGATATGGCTTACACTGAATGTGAACATTGCTTTGGGTGGTGTAGACATTTTAACAATATTTGCTCTTCGAATTCATGAGCATGGAATGTTTTTCCATTTCTTTTTTTTTAATGTTTTATTTATTTCTGAGAGAGAGAGAGAGAGAGAGAGAGAGACAGTGTGACCAGGGGAAGTTCAGAGAGAGGGAGATACAGAATCTGAAACAGACTCCAGGCTCTGAGCTAGCTGTCAGCACAGAGCCTGACATGGGGCTTGAACCCATGAACTGTGAGATCGTGACCTGAACCAAAGTCGGATGCTTAACTGGCTGAGCCACCCAGGCGCCCCTGTTTTTCCATTTTTTGTTTCTTCTTCAATTTCTTTCATGAGCTTCATATAGTTTTAGAGTACAGACCCTTTTCCTCTTTGCTTGGGTTTGTTTCTAGATATTTTATGGTTTTTGGTGCAATTGTAAATGGGATAGATTCCTTGATTCCTTTCTCTGGTGCTTTATTATTGGTGTATAGAAATGTAACTGATTTCTGTACGATGATTTTATTTCCTGCTGAATTCATGTACCAGCTCTAGGAATTTTTTGGTGAAGTCTTTCAGGTTTTCCACATAGAGTATCAGGTCATCTGTGAAGAGTGAAAGTTTGAATTCTTCCCTGCTGATTTGAGTGACTTTTATTTATATTTGTTCTCTGATTGCTGAGGCTAGGACTTTCAACACTATGTTGAACAACAGTGGTGACAGTGGACATCCTGTTGTGTTTCTGACTTTAGGGGAAAAAATCTCTGTTTTCCCCTTTGAGGATGATATTAGCTGTTTTAGGATATGGTCTTTAAGATGTTAAGGTATGTTCCTTCTACTCCTACTTTCTTGAGTGTTTTTCACAAGAAAAGATGCATTATTTTGTCAATTTTTTTTTCCTGAATTTATTGGAAAACCCATCTGGTTATTATCCTTTCTTCTATTAGTGTGGTATATCATGTTGATTGATTTGAAGATATTGAACCATCCCTGCAGCCCCAAAATAAATCCTACTGAACTGTTTTGGATTAGATTTGCTAGTATCTTATTGAGAATTTTTGCATCAATGATCATCAGGGGTGTTTGTTGTAATTCTCCCTTTTAGTGGGGTCTTTGTCTTGTTTTGGAATCAAAGTAATCTTAGTCTCATAGAATGAGTTTGGAAGATTTCCTTCCATTTCTATTTTTTGGGACAGTTTCAAAAGAATAAGTATTAATTCTTTTTTAAATATTTGGTAGAATTCTCCTGGAGAGAATTATGCCCATGGAATCTTGTTTGTTGGGGATTTTTTAAATATTACTGATTCAACTTCCTTACTGGTTATCCATCTATTCAAATTTTCTATTTTTCTTGTCTCAGTTTTGGTAGTTTGTATGTTCCTAGGAATTTGTCCACTTCTTCCAGATTGCCCAATTTGTTGGCATATAGTTGTTCATAACATTCTTTTATACTTGTTTGTATTTCTGCTTTGTTGGTTGTGATCTCTCCTCTTTCATTGTGATTTTATTTATTTGAGTCCTTTATCTTTTCTTTTTGATAAGTCTGACTAGGGAGTTTATCAATTTTGTTAATTCTCTCAGTGAATCAGCTCCTAATTTCATTGATCTGTTTTGTTTGTTTCCCATATAATTTATTTCTGCTCTAATCTTTATTATTTCCTTTCTTCTGATGTTTTTTGGATTTTAGTTGCTGTTATTTTTCCAGATTCTTTGTAAGGTGTAAGGTTATGTTGTGTATTTGAGACTTTTCTTCTTTCTTGAGTAAGTCCTGTATTTCTACATACTTCCCTCTTATAACTACTTTTGCTGAAACTTAAAAGTTTGGGACTATCATGGCTTACATGTATTTTTTAAAATTTCTTATTTAATTTCCTTATTAACCATTCATTTATTAGTAAGACACTTTTTTAAAAAATGTTTTATTTATTTCTAGGAGATAGACAGCGTGAGCAGGGGAGGGTCAGAGAAAGAGGGAGTCACAGACTGAAACAGTCTCCAGGCTCTGAGCTGGCAGTCAGCACAGAGCCTGACGCGGGGCTCGAACCCACGAACCATGAGATCGTGACCTAAGCGAAAGTCGGACGCTTAACCAACTAAGTCACCCAGGAGCCCCAGTAAGACATTTTTTAACCTCCATGTATTCGTGGCCTTTCCAAACTTTTTCTTGTGATTGACCTTAAGTTTCTTAGTATTGTGGTTTAAAAATAGGCATGGTATGAACGAAGTCTTTTTGTAATTGTTGAGGCCTTGGTCATTACTTGTAGTGTTACCTTATTGTTTATTCTGGACTCTATTTTACTTATTTCTGCTTTTTTTTTTGTTATTTCCCTCCTCCAGTAAATTTCAGCCAAGTTTTTTCTTTTTCTGGTTCCTTGTGGTGTAATTTTGAGTTGTTTATTTGGACTTTTTTGCTTAATACAAGCATTTATAGCTTAAACTTTACTCTAACGTATTTTGATGCATCCCATAGGTTTTGGAACGTTGTGTTTTCTGTTTCTTTTGTTTGGAGACATAGTTTTTAAATTTTTTAACATTTATTTATTTTTGAGAGAGACAGACAAAGTGTGAGCTGGGGAGGGGCAGGGAGAGAAGGAGACACAGAATCTGAAGTAGCCTCCAGGCTCTAGCTATCAGCACAGGGCCTGACGTGGGACTCAAACTCATGAAGTGTGAGATCATGACCTGAACTGAAGTTGGCTGCTTAACGACTAAGCCACCCAGGCACCAATGTTTTAAGACATATTTTTATTTGCCATTTGATTTCTTATTTGGCCCATTGACTATGCAGTAGTTGCTTCATATTTGCATATTAAATACAAAACATTTTAAATATATATAAATATATTTGATCAGTGAGTATCCAGGTTCTATAAATTAATATTTAACTTAAGTCTTGAGCCAGTATTTAAAGTATCTTCATCATTTGAAATAGAGGTTTTACACATTATATGCATAAATGTGGGATTTGTTTTAAATGACACATGCCATTCCACCTATAGATTTGATTAAGTAATAGGAAATTAGCTACTTTCAAATTTCTAATGGGAAATTTCTCAAAATAATTATTTCTTGTCAAGGGATAAAATGAGAAAGACCCTAAGGAACTATTTTAGAGCTTCTCAGTGTTCCATGATGATAAACTTCTAGGAGAAATCCTCAGTGACTCTTACTTCTTGGCCTTTATCCAGAAGTATATCTCAAGCATCTGTATGAGTCTTTTAAGTAAACAGAAGTCTTATGCAGAGGAGTGATTCAGTCATTCAGATATTACTTATCTGACAATCTTGAAGATAAAGAACACAGCCAAATAATGAGACAATTATTTTTAAATGTCAAAAATAAACTCAACATGTACTTTATTATTGAGCCAGAGTCATTTGTACATCAACTAATAGTTAATGTTTGTAAACATTTCTGTCCAGCTTGAACATACGATATACCAGCTCTTGCATGTCGTCAAAACTTTAGAAGGTGTCTACAGAGAGGATATTCTTAGAGGCAGGCAAATCAGCACCAACGAGAAGGGATACCTGAAAGTGAAGACTTAAGTGTTAAAGAACAGAGAGAAGACAGTGCCATATTGGAACAACAATAAATTCATCTTTTTTTCCTAATCCTATTGGCTATTTTAGCTTGGACTTTTTGATGTATAATTGGCATATAACATTATATTAGTTTCAGATGTTTAACATAATGATATGATATTTGTGTAGTATTATTATTGACTATAGTCATGGTGCACATTATATCCTTGTGACATATTTATTTTTTGACTGAACGTTTTTACCTCTTAATATATCTATTAAGCCCATCTGGTTTCCTATGTCACTTAAAGCCAGTGTTTCCTTATAGATTATCTGCCTGGATGATCTATCCAATGGCTAAATGGGCTATAAAAGTCACCTACTCTTATTGGATTGTTGTCAGTTTCTTCCTTTAGGTCTATTAATATTTGCTTTACCTATTTAGGTACTTCTATGTTGGGTGCATAAATATATATAAATGTTACATCTTTTTGTTAGATTAACCTTTTTATCATTATGTAATACCTATCTTTGTCTTTTATTACATTCTGTTTAAAGTCTATTTTGTTAGATATAAGTATAGCTACCCCAGCTTTCTTTTGTTTTCTATTTGCATGAAACACCTTTTTCCATCCCTTCACTTTCAGTATGTGAGTATATTAGATCTGAAGTAGATCTCTTGTAGGAGCATAGGTAGTTCTCATTGTTTTTAATCCATTCAGCCACACTATGTCTTTGTATTGGAGAATTTTGTCCATTTACATTTAAAGTAATTACAGATAAGTGTGGACTTTGTGCCATTTTTTTAATTTTTTTTCTGGCTCTTTTGTCTTTGTTTCTTTCTTCTTGAGCTCTCTTCTCTTTTGGTTTGATGACTTTCTTTAATGTTATACTTAGTTTCCATTATCGTTATCTTTTCTGTATCTACTAAAGGCTTTTGGATTTAGCTTACCATGAGGCTTACATATATCAGCCTATGTATATACCAGTTTATTTTACATTTATAGCAAGTTAAGTTTGAATACATTATAAAAATCTACATTTTTTACTCTCTTCTTACATTTATGTTTTTGATGTCACATTTTACACCTTTTGATTTTGTATCCTTTAATTATTGTAGTCATAGTCATTTTTACTACTTTAACCTTCATGCTAGGTTTGTAAGTGATTACTCCTCTACTTTTACTATATATCTGTCTTCTTTACCAGTGAGAGTTTTACTTTCATGTGTTTTCCTCTTATATTAATGCCTTTCCTTTCTAGCTTAAAGAAGTCCCTTTAATAGTTCTTGTAAGGACAGTTTAGTGGTGGTGAACTCCTTATGTTTTTGCTTGTCTGGAAAACTTTATCTCCCCTTAAATTCTGAATGATAACGTTGCTAAGTAGGATATTATTGGTTGCTGGGTTGCTCCTATGGGGCCATTGGAAAGTGCATGGGCAGGGCAAGCTGTATTGGCAAGGTAAGGAGAGAGTGCAAAAATGGCTCCTGTCAGAGCTGGTAAAAATGCAAAAAAAAAAGTGCAAAAACGGTGCCTACCAGCATTTAAGTCCTTGAAGAGTGTTCCAACAGAACCTTGTCCCTCTGGTAGATGCTTTAACATTAGCCAACGAGTCTTTTTCACACATGATCTAGGTGTTTTTCAATTTGTTGCTTTTGCTCTAGGTCTAGGGACAAGTGAGTCTGGTCTGTGTGTAAGCCCTTTAACAGAGAAGTCTGAGGTTTTTACAGCCCTTTGGGTCTCCTGGGCATAAGCACCATTGGTTTTCAAAACCAGGCATTTTGGGGGTTCATCTCCCTCGAGCAGGTACCAAGGTTGAGGTGCCTGATATGCGGCTTGAACCCCTCACCCCTTAGGGATGTATTCTGTATTTCTAAGGTTCCACCCATTTGTGGATTGCTCTGCGGGTGTGAAGTTTTTGACAGACTATGACTCTGCTTCTCCTACTAGTCTTAATATGGTCTTTCTATTTTTGTTGTGAAGGAACTATTCAGCTAGTTTTCAGGTGTTTTTTCAGAGAGAATTGTTCTACATGTAGCTATAGATTTGATGTATATGTGGGAGAGGTGAGTTCAAATACTTTCTACATGACCATCTTGAACCATTTCCCTAACTTGGATCTGATTTTTCTCTCTCTTACTGACATCTTTATCAATATATCACCTATATACCCTCATACTAACTATCCATTGAGATTTGTTTTTATTAAGTCAAAAATATCCAGATTGTTGCTAGATTGAACATTTTTCCACCTCTGTTGTCTTCAGTGTTTCAGATGTACTCCAAACAGAAGTTCACCTCTGTCCTTCCTTGACTTCTGCAGCATGTTAAAATCCTGGTGCTCTGACCTCTCTCACTTTTATTATGTTTCAATTTCAACAATCTCTCTCTCTCTCTCTTTCTTTTGTCTCCCACAGCCATCCTCCTACTATTTTATAGCTGTTGCTTACAACATAGATCAGTCTCTTACTATTGTTTAATCTCTTTGCTTTTTGCCTCAGGAATTTCACCTATTCTTCTGCCTTCAACCATTACCAATTAATGATAATTCCTAAATAGAAAATGGAGTGATTGAAGAAGAATGAATGGGCACAAATCTGAAAGTTTTCATTGAAAGAAATCAGGCAGCCAGTATTTGATTTATTCTGCTGTTGAGCTTATTGTAGAATAAGTATAAGCTGTTATGTTTTGTTTTATGTTTGTTTGTTTTTATTTTTCTTTAAAGAAAAACTTCTGCCTTTTAAGTAGAAACATAGGAAATATACTAATGTCATAGTACTGAGGCAAGTGAAATGAAAGAAGTTTAAGTGGTGAAATGTATTGATGTTTTTCATTTGAAGCTCAAAATTTGTTTTTATTTTTGCCTTATAAGTTATATGAAAAATCCTAAATATCCTTTAAAATATCACTCACAAGGGGATTCTTTAAAGGACTTTTTCATTTAAAGTAAAAATATTTCATTTATGGTATTTTAAGCAACTCTTTGGGCTTAAATCTGGTTATTAGTGGATTTTGGCCCAGGGTTTACTTTATATATTTTTAAGGATGGCAAATTATTAATATACTTTGAGCAAACCTGACTTCTTTTAATATTGTCCATTTTGTAGGTGGTATTATATCCTAAGAACACGAGTCATGTAATTTTCAGTTAGAAAAGTAATTTTGGTAGGTATAAGGAAATACTATATCTTTTATGCCTTTCATGATTTATTACATAGTTACAAGACAAATTCTCATTAGAACAAAAGAAATAGATGAGAACCTCCCTTTTTTTCTTGTGTCATTTGAGTGGCTAGAGAGGTGTTTTGTTTTTGATGTTGTTCCATCTTTGGATAATAAATATAGTGAGCTCCTTTTAAAGATTTGCTATGCTCCTCCATATTTGAATTTATTCTTTGCTGACAATCTATGTGACACTAAACTTACCACCCCAAAAAATAAGTACATAATTTTCTGTTGTACTCTAAAATAGAGCAACACACCAAACATATTTCAAAAATTTCACAACAAATCTCAAGAAACTTTGACTGTCCTTTGGCATTATTTTTGTCTTGGTGTCTAGGACCTCAGGCATGAGTCAGGAAAATAGGACAGGCGAGAGGCAAAATGTGCCAGCTATTTAGCATCATTTTTTAAAATATATTTTCTCAGAAACCTCAATACTTATATATCACTGATCAGAATCTAGTTATTCAGTCACCCTTATATGCAAGAGAGGTAGAGCTTTAACTATATACAAAACTACATATGTGGGGTAAATGCCTACTGGTTAGACAAATAGAAGTCTACTTAACAACCCTGATCAGTTATCTCAGGGCCAAATTTGCTTGCATTTTCTATTTATGTATTACAGGTAGATGTTAAAATTCTTACCATACAGATGAGGAAACAGAGGTTTAGATAGGCTAAATAATTTGCCTGCAGTCACACAGATAGTTTAGGGTACAACTAGGAATTTAACTTGTTTCTGCTTGATACAGTTCCTGTCTCACCACTATACCTTATTGTGTCTGAGTTGGTGATCCAAGTCTCCTGGCTTTATTTCAGAAAACCAACAGTGGATTCCAAAGATGAATTAATTCCTCTGAAAGACATAGAAGAAACCTGGGCTGATGTACAAATATAGTAACCTTTTAAAAAATTCATAGGTCCGATATGTGAAGGCTTATGAATCTGCTTGCTTTGCTGCTTCTTGATTTATTAAGGATACAGGGCACCATGATTTTGTCTAATAGTGGGAAAAGCATTTGAAGATAAAAAAAGAATCTCTCTATGAAGTGGAATTTTAAACATTATGGTTATGATAGTTACATCTTACAAACATGATTAGCTTTGTTAAAAAAAATCTGGATCAATTGGTGAATAATTAGAGTAGCAGATACTGTTGGAAGATTAACCTCAAAACAGTTTTCAACCCCCTTCTTTTCTTCCCTTTACCATAAGCGTTGGAAAAACTACATACTTGTTCTTATAGTCTCTACACCATAGACGATGAAGTGATACAATTCTGGTTTATGGTATAAAAAAAAAGTCTCTTGGGATGTTTCTGGGAATTTTTCCCTTTCCTGTTTAAGGGAACAGCTACAGCAGACACCTTTCTTCCTTCTTACTTCCTGGATTTAGATCCAGTGATGAACAATAGAAGTCATTTTGCAACCATAGATACTTAGAGATACTGGCTTTGATATCACTGAGTTGCTGAATCAATGCCTGGTTACAGATTTCTTATTTTCCTTATCTACTCTTAGTTATGTTATCTTTTACTTCACCTGTAATTCGTTCTAAGTAATATAATTAGTCATTGCCTTTTAACAAAGGTACACAACAATTAGCAGATTAGTTTATTTCAAAAAGTGAACAAAAATATTGTGTGTATTGGCTCCGTATAGCGATATTAAATTTCATGTAAGCTTTTTTGGACCTAAAAAGTAAATAAATTTCATACTGAATTTTGATAGCCACAAAAGAATTACAAATATGGACCACTGCCAATGTTTGTTTTGTTCGCCAGGATTTCCCTTTACAGACAAAACAAACAAGATATTAACAAAAACTGGATTGCCTTCATAACATGTTACCAGCTCTTGGCTGTCCAAAATTGGATAAAATGGTTGTCTTAGTTCGCTGCTATAACAAAACACCACAGACTAGATGGCTTAACCACAAAATTTATTTCTTATTGTTTTGGAGAATGGCCAAGATTAAAGTGCTGGCCAATTCAGTTTCTGTTGAGAGGCTTGCATTTGGTCCTTTTTGCTGTATCCTCACATGACAGAGAGGGAGGGAGGGAGAGAGTGAGAGAGGGGAGAGAGTGAGAGATAGAGAAAGAGAGAGAGAGAGAGTGTTCTGATATCTCTTTCACTTTTTATAAGGGTGCCAGTCTTAGCCTAAGGGCTCCATGCATATGACTTCATTATTCCCAAACCCCTCACATCCAAATGCCATCATAGTGAAGAGGATAGTTTAAAAATATAAATTTTGGGAGAACACAAACATTAAGTCCATAGAACGAGTCTTACAGTACACAAAACATTAACAGGAGTTCCCAACTCAATTCATCTAGGAAAAAGCCCAATTCACTCTCTTTGCATTAGAGACCTAAGATTAATGATGCTCCATCATTTTGCTTTCCCCCACCCCCCCAATTTTGAATCTGGGTTACATAGGTGATAGTATTTTTAATATTACTTCCTCTGGCTCAGGATTTCCTTTGTCCATGCCAAAAAAAAAAAAAAAGGAATTCATAAGCAGAAAGTAAAGAATATACTTTAAACTTTATATTTTGTTTTTTTTTTCTTGCCGGAACAATGTTTTAGTTCTTTTCAATTTCCATTTGTTTGAGAACTTTGGGTCATATCTAAACTTATTTTCAGCTCTAAAATTATGATATACATAAATAAGTGGAGGTACCTTTTATTTTACAAGCTTAATTGTTCATTTACACTGTGTTCTCATTTTCTATCTTATGTAGTTCATGAGAACTGTGTCTGAGAATTTAGTATTTGGAAATTAAATTTAGACCTTAGACTTTGCTTTATGTTGATGTAGGTGAGAGAATCAAGAGATTTGGATAAAGAGAGAGGAGATGGTACAGATGGTGAATATGATGATATTTAGGAGACAACACTGACACTCCTTGGTAATGGTGGTGGATAGAGAGTGGGAGTAATTTAAGATTGTTCCCAGTTTTCAATTGTGCCTGATGATGGATGGCCTTGGTACTACCTTACCTAGATTTGAATTGGTTTGGGTCAATGAGTCAATTTGTGAATATACTGAGTTTGAAGTATTTGTGAGGTAGAGAGTGTTTATCAGGTAGAGATGTCCAGCAAGTAATTTATATGGATTTAAATTAATAATGTAGAAAGAAAAATCTAAATTACATATCTCAATTTGAGATTCAGAGCAAAAAAGATGATTGACAAAGCTATAGGTGTAGATGAGTCCATACAGAACTAGTATGTAGGTTCAAAAGTAGACAAGGAGTGTGCTTGCTAAGGATCTTGACTAATTTAACCATTTAAAAGCAGATGCAGAAAGGAACCTTCCGTACCTCCAAAATAAGAGAGTAAGGAGTCACATAATGAAAAATCAAAGAGGGGTAGGGTTTTTTAAAATTGTATAATAGTAGTGTTTATGTATCTATATTTATTATGCTGTGCATTAGATCTCTGTGGATTATAACTACTCCTTATAATTTTTGGCCCTTAAACAGCATCACTCTCCAACTCCTCATACTATCCCCTGGTATAACCATTTTATTCTGAATTTTTTTATACATTTAACATTTTTAGATAACACATATAAGTGATATCATGCAGTACTTGTCTTTCTCTGTCTCATATTTCTGTTAGCATAATGTGTTCAAGGGCATCCATGTTGTCACAAATGAGAAGATATCATCCTTTCTCATGGCTGAATAATATTCCATTGTGTGTGTGTATCACATCTTTTTCATCCATTCGTCCATTCAGCCATTAATGGGCATTTAGGTTGTTTCCATATTTTGGTTATTGTGACTAATTCTGCAATAATCACAAGAATGAAGATATCTGATCAAAATACTGTTTTTAATTCTTTGGGGGCATATACCCAGAAATGGAATTGTTTTATTGTATAGTACATCATTTAAAAATTTTTAAGGTATATTCATCCTGTTTTTCATGCAGGTGAAACAAACTTACATTCCCACCAACAATGTACAAGCGTTCTCTTTGGGGTGGACATATTTAAAGAGAAAGAGGCCAAAATATCAAATCCTACCAAATATTCATAAAAGATAAAAGNCAATAAACTATTTGTAAAAAAAATAAAAATAAAAATAAAAATAAAATTATTGCTTCTGAAAAAAAAAAGATAAAAGTGCCAATGGATCTTCTTCATTAGAAGAACATTGTTTCATATAGCTGGTGGCAGAATTAAATACAGCTGAAAATGTAGAAGAACTAATAGCTAGAGAGGGGCATAGAGATTGAAGAAATGTTTACATTTTTAATTTATTTAAAATTGTTATAATGTTTTATTTTTTAAGAGTCAGGGACAGAGAATGAACAAGGGAGGGAAAATAGAGAGAAGGAGACACAGAGTCCAAAGAAGGGTTCAGGTTCTGAGCTGTCAGCAGAGAGCCCAATGCATGGCTCAAACCCATGAACCCGAGATCACAACCTGAGCCGAAGTTGGATGCTCAACCGACTGAGCCTCCCAGGCATCCCAACATTTTTAATTTAAAGCACTATGATAAACGTGTATCTAAACTGATGAGAAGAGCTGTTAAGGAGATATTGAAAATGCAAAAGAGGGGTGCCTGGGTGGCTTATTTGTGTAAGCATCCAACTTCAGCTCAGGTCATGATCTCACAGTTCATGGGTTCAAGCACCACATCAGTCTGTGCTGACAGTTCAGAGCCTGGAGCCTGCTTCAGATTATATATCTCCCACTCTCTCTGCCTCTCTCCCACTCACACTGTTTCTCTCTGTCTCTCAAAAATTAATAAACATTAAAAAAATTAAAATTAAAGAATTAATAAAAGAAAATGCAAAAGAAAATGAGAATAATAAATGGAAAATACCTGAAGAAGCAAAACTGATTATGTGTGCTATGTAGGTAGGAAGGGGAAGGGCCTGTAGGAAGAATTTGCAGTGTAATTCTTATTTCTTGATTAAGAAGTTGAGTTATATTCCACATGTTATAGGGAGTTAATGAGTATTTTTAGTTAAGAGATCAAAGACATTTATTTATACTTTTAAAAGATCATCTTAGCTAACAGTGGGGAGAATGAAGGAGAGAAAAAATAAGACTTGGGCCAAGAACAACTGAGGAAAGTAAGGCAAATGAGGGTGGACAGTAGGAATTATTGTAGAAACATTAATTTGGGAAGAACAGGAGTGTGTAGTAATCCAGTAGGATGTGGGGAATAAAAGGAAAATTATATGGAAGACTTGAGAAAGATTTAAAGTTCCTAATTGAGGCATGTAGTGAAAACATGAAAAAATTAGCTAGCAAGAGTTTGAAGTGTGAGTTCCATCTTAGACATTCTTAATTTTGGCTGCCTTTGGAATATCCAAATGGAGAACTATCATTTAGGTTGTTGGAAAAGTGGGATGGGAAGGCAGATAGACAACTAAGCCAGGACACAGGGCTTTCTGAGGCATTTGTGCTACAGATGATAGCTGAAAGCACAAGAAGAGAGGAGTTCTGATAAGAATAGCTACACAGGGGGACCCCTGGCTCAGTTGGTTAAGCATCTGACTTTGGTTCAGGTCATGATCTCACGGTCGTGGGTCTGAGCCCCACGTCGGGCTCTGTGCTGACAGCTAGCTCAGAGCCTGGAGCCTGCTTCGGATTCTGTGTCTCCCTCTCTCTCTGACCCTCCCCTGCTCACGCTGTCTCTCTCAGAAATAAAATAAAACATTAAAAAAAAAAAAAAACGAATAGCTACACAGGAAGATAAGGGCCTTGCATGGAACTATGGGGCACACTAACATTAAGAGCAAATATGAAAAGGAAAATAATTCAAAATGATGAAAATAATCCATAAATGGTTAAAAATTGAAACATGAGAATAGAATCATAAAAAATCACATCTAATCAAATTAGGTTCAAATGCTGGAGCAAGATCAAGTTATAATGTAAAAGTGCCCATTGAAGTTGCCACTGAAAGACCATTTGTAATTTGAAGTGAAAGCTTTTAAGTTGAATGGTGAAGGAAAACATCACATTACAGGAGGCTAAGAAATTCACATCAGTTGAGGAAATGCAAACAGAGTACAAAGCACTCTCTCAAGACATTGGTTAATGAAGAGAATGAGGACACAGAAACAGGAGTTACTTTCTTCTTGCCTGATGTTATATTTCAGGAGAGTTTTCAATAACTATGAAAGTCCATGTTTACTGCTTTTTATTATAGTAGCTCATGCATCAATATCAGCATCAATGATACTGCATATTTATGCTTTCCTCTTAGGATCTGTCTTCCAAAAATTTAACCTATGGCACTTGCAGATGTTAATGCAATAATGATCATTGAGTCAAATGAGGGAACAAGCCCAGATTCACCTCCTTGCCTTTTCCCATTGCTCCTCTCCAGCCTCAGCCTTGTCCAGCGTGTCCTTTGGACTCTCCAGATACTACTGTTAGTCTTTCTGTTTCCAAATCTATCCTCTATCATAAAAACACTCTGTTTCTACCAGGGGCTTTTATGTGTTCTTTTATTCCTCTTTCTTGACAATGAAATGTGGCTTCCAAACGTTTCTCATTTGGAAATAAACTCTAAGCAATGGTTCTTACTCATTTTAGATCATGGGACCTTGATGAATGGGAGGAGAGCTTTTCAATTTTTCTGGAGGGAGAAAAGACTCATAGGCATCAATACGTATAGAAAACATTTATTTCTTAATGGTGCAAAAGAATTGAGGAAGGCATATGATTTTAGAAGAGTCCTATAGTGAAGTGGGAACTGGATGGTATTTTACAAGGATCTTTATGGGACAAAGAGAGACCTTTGTGATAAACACAGATTTGGAGAAGTCAAAATATAAGTCAAAATGTATGGATATTAACTGCAAGAGCAAAGAAGGATGCACATCAAATCCAGAAAATCTTATGAGTTGCTGCTTCATGACTTGACAAATTATAGTACATCCATAACACTCATAATATGCTTAATGTAATTGGAAGATATTTCTCATGGAGGCAAGTGAGAAGGGCAGAGCTTCACTTCTGGTCCCAAGGTTGATCAGCACAAAGCAGGCTGCACTGATTCCAGATCAAACAGAAAGAAGCAGAGGAAAATCACACAGTGTGAGGGGACTTATCAGTGCCCCAGGCCCTGAATTTAGAGTTTGGGTATAAATCCCTTGGCTTCTAAGGGCACAGAAGATCCAACATTGATGTTACATACATGTACTGACAAGACTTTTCCTTATCACTTCAAGGACTTATTGGACCCTCTAAAGCAACCCATGTACTTTACTTCTTGAACTGCAAAAAGGTTTCTCTAATATGAAGCAGGCTTCAAATGAGAAAAATTTGACCCTAATCAATCACCAGCAGCCTTCCTACTGCATGGGAATCTGAGGATATCTGAGTTTCCTTTTGTGTGTTCCTCTTTTTCCTTCATGCATCACTGAAGATTGAACATGTTCATTATTGAAGCCACTGTCTATGTTGACTTGGGGCACTGATGGTGCCTTGTGTTATGTCAGTTCTCTGCTTTTACTTTCCTATTCCCTTTGACATGGTACATGCACTGGCAGCATTTTGAGTGAGAATGTTCTGTGGAAAGTTTGAAAGGCTGCCTTTGCTGCTCAAAGGAATACAAAGCCCCAGCACATAATACTGAGTCCAGATTTCTCCATGGTAGTAGGGGGATGTTATTTCATAGACCTTTGCCTGATTTTGCTGAAGAAGTAAAGATCCTCAGGAATAATTCAGTGATAGCACTTCAATTGGCTTGAAGAAAAAGTGGCTTCTAAGACATTTTGAATTTGTCAGAACTTAAGCCTACATATATTTTCTGTTTTTCTGGCCAGAGAGCTAGAAAATTCTTGCTAGAAAGGGCTAGGGATCAAATTATGTAGACAGTTATACAATATCTTCAGCAAACATCAAATGTCCTTCTTATCTTTCTATCTCTTAAGGGGCAGATGATCCAAAGGTCAAGCAAAGCAAAGGATCTAAATTAAGAATTGGAAAGAACTAGGTGTGTCTTAATTATATACTTAATTATATACTGAGATCCAGGCACTTGGAATATGAAAGTGAATATGATACTCTTATTGCCCTCACAGGGTTCACACTGTGAACCTAGCTATGAATATAGCTAGAAAGATATAAACATATTGAAAAATGTAAAAAATATGTCACTTATTTAAAAAATGACATTTTTTTGCACATGGACATAAAGAATAATTAACACAGTAAACTATTTGTTAGCCAGTAAGCCAAGCAAAACCCTAAACTACTGATTTCACTTGGCTTTCTCCCTCTAATTTCGGCTTGGTTTTGAAATTTCTGATATGACGCCAGGGATGTGAATTGAGAACTGGAAAGCATCAGTTAGTCTAAAAGTGTCCAACTGTGGTAGACAGAATTTGAAAATAATCCCCAATAACCCATGCCCTTGTATCCTCCCCTTCCCTTGAGTGTGCATGGAACCTGTGAATATAATGAAGTTCTGCTCTCATGATTACATTACATTACATAGCAAATGTGAAAGAATTTTTTCAGATAAAATTAAGTTCATAATCAGTGGATTTTGACTTAATAAAAAGAGATATTATACTGGTTGGGCCTGACCTAACCAAATGAGTCCTTTAAAAGAGGGTCTAGAGCACTCCTTGAGTTCAGAGAGATTCTTTTGCTGGCCATGAAAAAGAAACTGATGTAGTAAGAAGATATCATTCTATTACGCGTTCCATAACCATGTGTATGCTCTATACTATGCCGTCTCCAGTTTGTAGGCCACAAAGATGAATAAGACACAGGATTTGCTTTTTTTTTAAGAGAGTTATTTTGTTTGTTTATTTAGTTTGAGAGAGAGCACACGCATAAGCACGCATGAGCTAGGGAGGGGCAGAGAGAGAGAATCCCAAGCACACTCCATGCCCCATGCGGAGGCCCGATGTTGGACTAGATCCTATGACTCTGAGATCATGACCAAAATCAATAGTCAAATTCTCAACCAACTGAGCCCCCAGCATTTGCTTTTAAATAGGTCTCCTATTAGGCTGAGAGAGAAAATGTGCTAACTTGCAATGATGGAATAAATGGCAATTGAAAAGTTTGCAGAAGATAATATTGAATCAGAGCACTTGGACTCCTCTCTTCTCCCCAGGTACAAAGTCTGTCCCAAGAGAAGTCTGCTGACACTTAATTTGAATCCTGAGGATACGTAGGACTTGCCTAGTAGATGAGAATCAGAGGGAGGGAAGGGCATTACTATTAGAGGTAAAGGAATATCCAAGAACAGAGCAAATGAGAAGGTAAGGGAGTGCCTATAGGGAACAGCAAGAATGAGGCTGAAAAACAGGCAAGACCATGGAAGAAACAGTTCTTTATATTGTACCAAGAATTTTATACTATATTGCATAGGCAATGGAATTATTATTATTATTATTATTAATTATTATTATTATTTTAATGTTTATTTTTGAGAGAGACACAGGGAGCAAGTGAGAGAGTGGCAGAGAGAGGAGAGACAGAATCTGAAGCAGGCTCCAGGCTCTGAGCTGTTAGCTAACAGCTCAGAGCCTGTTGCATGGCTTGAACCCATAAACCGTGAGATCATGACCTGAGCTGAAGTCAGTCACTTAACAGGCTGAGTCACCCAGGTGCCCTGACAATAGAATTATCAGAGCTATACTTTTAAATAATATTCTGAATAAAAATGTGGAAGATGGCTGGGAGTGAAAAAGGAAGAGTGAAGTAAGGAGGCCAGCTATTAGATTCTTCCAATTGTCTAAGCAAGGAAAAAAAAAATGATTTGATCTAAGAGAGTAGCAATAATGACGTGGATAGAGAAGAAATGATAGATATATTGTAGAGAGATTTAAGAAATGAACCTGGAAGGCTTTAGTGCCAGTCTATCAGAGAGTTGGAGGTTGAGGTAGGTTTTTGGCTTTTCTGGGTCCATTTCAATGGACCCAACAAAGAGGGAGAAATTGGGTTGGAATAATTGTATAATTGGAAGGTGGAGGGGATATAATATTTATTTTAGGATATACTTGTTTTCAATTGTGGTGGTCTCAGAGACATTTTGGTCTATGAACAGTCAGATGTGGAGATGAAGATATAGGAGTCATTAGCATTTCCATCTAGTAAATGCTCTGGGTATAGATTAAATCACTGTGAGTGAGTTTATAAAATAAGGACAGAAGGGGATGAAGAACAACTCCTGGAGCATAACAACATTTAAAGGGAAGGCAGCATAAATGTACCTGAATCTGTAAACCTACATCAACCATCAGAAACGTGGAGTAGTTGTGAGAGTCAGGTGAAAGCCAAAATAAGAGAGTGTCAGAATGGGAGAAATGATAAACTTTGGCATATGCCTCAGAGAGTTTGATTAAGGTAGCAACTAAAAGAAGCCCACTGATTTTTAGTTGAGGGGAATAATTGGCATTTTAAGTTTTGCTTCTGGCCTTCCCTTCTCCTTTGCAGCATTGATACTCAGATTTCATTTTAAGGAAACTTGACCTTGACTTCTCCACTATTAATTTGTGTGCATTGGGTAAAGCTGACTCTACCCCAGCAGTGGGGATGAAGCACATGACCTAAACAAAGTGAACAACACATTCTAGCCTCCTGGTAATACAGACTGCCATAGGGAGGGCATATAACACAAGTTAGTCTAACCAGAGACAATAGGATAAAATATTTTACCTCTGGGTCCGTGTGAAGCAGAGTAGACTGAAGCTGTTTCTGCCATTTTGTGACCATGTTCATCCTGGAAATGGAACCAGTACTGAGGAAGTTACTTGAGAAGTAGGGGGAAGAAACAGTCTAGCTTGAAACTAAACTCAACCCTCTACTGTTCAGCTATAGGATCTGAAATATTCCATTTGAACCCATGAAGCAGGCTTGGAGTGCTTCAAGTTTCCCCATAGTGCACCTTTAATGTGCTGATTTCAAATTTCTCTAAGGAAAACAAATTTCTTTTATTCATTCATTCAAGAACCTGTATTGAGACTCTGCTCTGTGCCTTGTGATTTTCTAGACACTAAAGATAGGGGACATCGCAGTAAATAAGCAAGGTAATATCTTTATCTACTAGAACATACTTAATGGGAGATACAGAAATCAATGTAAACAAACACACATAATTCTAGGGAAAATGAGAAGAATAAAAAGAGTGATTTTGTGTGCATATTCAAGGTAGAAAAGATAGGGAGTTTGGGGGAGTGAATTTCTTCCTATCATGTCAGTGAAAGGGACATTTTACAAAAAAAAAAAACCCAAAAGGTTGAAATTCATTCAAGAACCCCTTGATCTTCAGAGAAGAGGTGTTTTTTTTTTCCTTCCCTCTTTCCTATTCCCTACTCCCAGGGAAACATAAAGTCCATCAGTACTACTTTTGAGCATCTCAGGCCCAATTAAAAAAAGTTATTTAACTATGTAATATGAATTACATCTGAAGGAATAGAATCTAAAGGAACTGGATGAGCCCATTCTGGGTCCTACAACCTTAAATGGTGAATACAATATTAATATCCGAAAAGATGACCTGAAAACAACTTTAGAATGAGATGCTCTGTGAAAGGTGAATATTTAATCACAGGCTACAGTTGTTGCTTTTGAATATGTTTCTTTAAAGCTGAGTTAGAGGATAGCTGGCCATAGGCTTACAGGGAAAAGGCCGTCTTGGCAAGGGAACAGACCCTAAGCTGTGTCCTTTTCATCTATCTTTAAAATTAAAGTGAGGTTCAGCAGATACCTTGAGGAAAGATATTAAATTGCAGATTTTGCAGTTTTGTTGTGCCTGCAATTTCCCAATGTTGCTAGTGAGAAGCTGAGAAGGCCCTTAAAAGCCTTTGTGCCTGGCACCTGCAGAAATCTAATTTCTGATGAATAGGGTCCTAATTGGGTCAATTATTCTATTATACTACACAAGAGTACTTCAAACTGCTGCTTCAGTAAAGAGAGAGCTTTAGTTTCCCCATTGGTGTTCTCCAATTTGAACAGAACTCAGAATCCTGCATTTAACTTCTCCTTTCCCAGTTTCAGTTTGTCTTTCCAATCTCAGTTTGTCATATGTGAGTTAACTCTGAATAGAAGTGAAACCACTTTTTCACCTTCTGACAACATGGGTAAGATTGCCAAAAAGGTTTTCCGACTCCTTTAAAAATTGCTTCTCATACATTTGCAAATATATGAGGCAATTCCTTCAGAGCAGCTTAGTCAAAGGGAATATTTTTTTGATTAATTGTTATTATCTTTGGAGGAAGAACAGAGAGGAGTCTGCATTTTGTTTGTGGATTATATTACACTTTTGCACATTTGTAAGGCTCTATTTTTAATTTATTCCCTTATTTTTTGAAGGATTGCACCAGTTACTTTTTCATAACCACACATAACATGTCAGTTGGAAAGGAAAATGATATTTGGTAGCCGACACATGAGGACACTTACAGACTCATTATTTTAATGAGATTTATTTCTTAGACATTTCCTTTATGCTAAATGTTCTACTTTGTAACTTAAAAAAGAAGCTTCTCTAATTAGAATGAATACTTTTACTCATGAGTTGATCTGAAGTTCAGACTTGACTCTGAAGAATGTAAAATTATGCCCCTACTAACTGTATATTAAAAGCCCTGTTATGTGATAACTTGAAGGCTGTGAAGAAGCTTTTGCTTTGGTATGGGTAAAACAGAAAAGGCATCATCTTAACTTATGTAAGAACCCAAAGGTACTCATATCACTTGAAAACATTGAATTCAATAATATACTTAATGAGATGTTCTATAAGAAACTCCAAACTTCGTGTCTGGCACATATTAAATACCCTTAAAATTGATTTTTAAAAAAATCTTCTTGAGCTGTGCAAGGTACTGATGTTGTTAGTGAAAAAATGAGCAAAGAACAGTCTTTATTTACAAGTGCTGTGTAGTCCCAAAGGGAGATGAAAAACTGCGTGCTTGATTAAAATATAATATATTCTGTAATGAGTGTCGTCAGAGGGTTACAAAGTACTATGAAAACTTAAAAGTGTGTGTGAGTGTGTTTTTACTGTGTTGTATTGTGGCTTACTCATTTTGTGATTTTTGAGTAGATGCACACATGTCTGGAGTTATAGGTACCAGTTTTGTAACTTTCCTAAGGTATGCATTGAGAGTTACCACACATTACGCTGCAATCGCTTTGTCTCTGCCTGCTCTGAAAACCATGCATCTGGTAAAAAATATGGTTTGATTGATTTCATGGTGAGTCAGAGGGAGGAAAACTTAGTATGTCACTTTTTGGGGGGGTTTCTTTTAAGAGGACCATGGAAGAAGTTATATGTTTACTATCATTCTCCATGGATTAATTTTGCTCAGAGTATCATTTTGGTTAACTCTTTTTCTTCCTCAAAGAAATGTTGGAAGTTGAAATTTATTACTTTTAAGCCCTTTGAAAGAGGTATTAACGCCTCCATTTTAAAGATGAAACTGAGGCCCAGATAGATGAGCCTGTTGAAATTCACATAGTTAATACATACTAGTGTTCTAAGCCCCCAACCTTGTCTTTTTCACCATTCTGCTCAGTTTCAGTTCCTAAGTTACTCTCTAATATTATGATTGTTTCTGGAATCACACAGTTTCAGAAAGTTGGAAATGCTCTGCTAGCAATGTCCCTTTGGATATTCATTCCCACAAATTTAGCATCAACAGCCTAAAGATTAACTTTCCCACACCATTTTTAAAGCTCAGCCTTCAATGTTATCCCCCAAGTAAGTGGAACAGATAACGTTTTGATCATTAAATATGTTGCTTTGAAGATATAAAGAGGGATAACTCCTTTGGGCAAAGAACCTTTTCCCACAGTTCTAGATGTGGCTGAGCAGATTGGGTCAAACACACTATAGACCTAGACTTCTACTGCACACTTCAAATGAGATTCTTACTCAATCATCTCTGCGGCCTTTAGGCCATCAGTCAGTCAGTAGCTTTGTGTGAGAAGAAATAGTCTCTGCCCTCAGGAAGCTCTTAATCTGTTAAGTGAGGCCAGGCATGCCCACAAGTAGTTATAAGACAAGATGTAAAAGATAATTTAAGAAGCAAATAAGGTTGATTTCAACTATGACAAGCAGGAAAAAGAATCACAGATGAGGTATCCCCTAAGTTTTTTTTTAACTATAAATGCCCTGATGGTAGGGTGTCCTAGTAAACAACATAGCACCTGGCACATAGGATATGTACTATATAAAATTAATTCTGGTAACTAAGTTTAACCCATTCTGTGTGCCCATAATGTCTAGAAAAGTGAGGATGAATAACCTCCTAGTCAGTAATTTGTGCACACAGTGTTCAGTCAGCTGCAAAATGAATCTTTCCCTCCTCTGCCAAGTCCCAAGTAGTCATGTAGAGTATGTCTCAGATAAGCATCCATGAGACTCCTTCACACTCCAAGCTCTCTTCCTATGTTTCCCTCAGATCTCCTATTCTTTTCTGCTCTCTCTGTAGTATCTTTCTCTATAATGGAAGGACAAAGCATCAAATACTTGTAGCCAGGCCCTTATCTTAAGCCTTAAATCTTTCCAGTTCTCCAGAATGAAACATCATAAAAGGTCAATAAAATACCTCTTGCTTATTACTGAGCACCTTTCAAAACAGAATTCAAATGTGTTATTATGGGAATAAAGTCTGTGTTATTGTTTTATTTTTGTTAGTAAGATCTCCTCACTGGAGGATAAGAAATAAAAGGTTTTGGGGAGTATTGTTGCATGGACAGTGGGGGGATGGGCCCCAAGGGGAAGAAACTCTCCCTGATCCTCTTGAATGAATGAGCAGTGGTAGAGGATTCCTTGGCAGTGTAAAAGTGGAGATTTTTAGTGATTTCTAGCAGGCGGGGCATGTTTGATGAAGGGCATTATCATCCTACTGGAATCTAGGGTACACATTGTAACGTACATGCGTTGTCAGAAAGAAAAGTGTCTCCCTTCCCACCTGGAGTAGAAGCCTTGACGTCTTGCACCAAATCTGCTCCATCCAACTCTGAGTTCACCTGCTACTGCAGAAGACAGTTCTGAAAGGAGAAAATAGCTTTCATTTCAGATACCTTCTGCCTGGAAGCTTTCTCAGGGGCTATAGGAGGTTCTTCAACCCAAATTCACACAGTCAGAAACTGTCTGGGGGAGGGAGGTACATAATTCTGAGGTCAACTCTCAGCCAATACAAGACAGAATTTAATGGCTAAATGCCTCATATTCTGCCTGTGATGAAATAATTCTAAGGGTGATTTACATGATTTCTTAGTGTCCTTAGAAGTTTGAACCCTATAGCATGATCATAAACACATCCTTTATTGTGTCTTTTCCAATTCTGACTTTAACACCCTGTGCCTCACTTGTGTTTCCTGCAACTGAATTCTTCCTTAGAGCCTGCTTTGGGAGGAACCTAAACTAAGCTGCCATCCTATATTCACCAAGCGTTCCTTTCTCTTCTCTTTCCAGAAAACAAAAGAATATCATTTCCCCCCTAAAATCAGACATTTTTCTGTTTTGTTTTTCTCTCCCAACTTTCTCCTTTCTATTTTTGGCCATTCTCACCATTATGATCCCCTTTCTTCGCTAACTTTGTAATATCCTCTTTGCGGTGTCTTATCTTTCGCAAAACTTCAGACTATATCTAAGCAATAAAAGCAGAAGGAAATAAAGAAAAAGAAAGAATCCTTCTTTCTTGGATCCTGACTACCCCCAAAGATTTCACTTTTATCCTTCTCATCTTCTTCGAGTCCTTGTAGTTTAAAAAATCTGTCTTAACCACCAAAATAACTAACAATTCCTACAACCAACTGAACACTTTTTTGAAAAGTTACTGCCAAAGCTGGAAAATCTAACTGCCCCTCCAATGTCATCTCATGTAATTATTCAGTATCACACAGTGTTGTTGAACACCTTTTCTTCCTTTTCTTCTGCTAATATCATACCCAATAATCTTTCTTGGTTATTTTCTTTTTTCTCATCTCTTCCAATAATCTCTACTTAGTGATTTCAGTCCTTCCAATGTCTTTATCCTAATATTGATGATTTACATATCTTCACTCCTGACAGGTTCCCAAGTGAATTTTATGAAACAGATTTTTCAATCTTCCTCTAACCCCAAAAGTAGTTTATTCTTATGGTTTTCCTATATTAACTGATAACATCGCTATTGGCCATGCTTACCAAACTTATAACTTTTAGACTCTTCTTTCTTATATCCATTAAGATTACTTGTCACATCCAATGGCCACCAATTCACATCCTTCTACTTCCAAAATAGCACTTGAGTCCTTCTACTTTATCACATTTCTGTTCTACCTTTCTTCCACCACTTTTATGGTCTAGACTCCTTACATCTTTTCATGATTCCCTTATTTTCCGTCTTCAATACTTTTCTGTGGCATGCTAGAGAATACTAATGCTGGTAAAGCTAACAAACGAAAATGATCAGCTTACAGTTAATTTATCAAATACACTATCATTTATCATAATTCAATGCCTTGCGGTATACTTGTTGTTTCTTTCTATAAGGAAATGACTTTTGAGTAAGATACTGCATTTAAAATGCTTCTCTCATTCCGGAAAATTGCCAAATGGTCTTGAGCTTTAAAATGTTCATTATTAGGGGGAAAAAAAGCTTTTTGATATTCCTTAATATTACAAGTAATTTTCTAATGTATTCATTTTTTTTGACCATAGAAAGGGATATCTTTTAAGATATCTGACAGATTTTTAGTACATAAAATTTAGGTTGGGTTGCTAGTGATTCCCTGTTCGTCCCCCGCCAGGGTATAGGCCCCCTTCTGGCAACGGTAAGGGCAAAGAGGACCTTCTAAACTGTCTGTTGCCAGGATGTATATGGGCCCAGGTCTCAGCCTTTTCCTGATGCATGGGTTTCTCCAAGCAGAGATACCGCATGACACGTAAAACTGGAGAGGAAAGTTGGATCTACAACATTTCATTTACGATCACGCTGTCTGCATCAGCAGGAAAACTACACACCACTCCACACCACGTATTCTTAAACATACATCCTTAGATTGACAAATGCATGCAAAATCTAAAGACACTTTTTTTCATTATTTTCCCTCGTAACTTCATTTAGGTTCCTCATTTTAGGTAGTCTTACAATGCCAACTATTTTTTTTAATTAATTAATTAATTTATTTATTTTTACAAATAGTTTATTGTCAAATTAGTTTCCACATAACACTCAGTGCTCATCCCCACAAGTGCCCTCCTCCATGCCCATCCCCCCTCTCCCCCACATCCATCAGTCCTNGCTTTTTTGGGCATGTAAACTCCCCGTACCGGGGGTGCAGCCAAAGTTGATTGCACTCTTCAACCCAGGCCAGTCCCAATCTCCAGATCCCAGTCCGTGCACCCCTCTGAAATATCCTTAGACACAACTTCCCAGGCATCCCCCTCGTGGCAATTCCAGGCCTCCCGCCTCGCTCTGGGGGTGGAGGCAGAATCGCTGCTTCCTTCTCTGGGTCGGGCTGGTGAGCATGGGCGGGGGCTTGCCTGCCAGGTGTGGGTGCGCTGAGCCTGAGCCCGCTGCAGTGAGGAAAACCAGGTCCCTCTATGGCTCGTCACCCGAAACAGGAACTCACAGGCAAATTTCCCAGTTTTTAGCTCTTTGCCTTCCCTCTCGAGTCCCAGCCAGCCAGGAGCGCTGATGCCTGGTGTCCGCGCAGCTCTTTCAGGGGCCCCAGCCGCTTGGGAGCTACAATTGCGGCAGGCGCACCACCACTCTGAAGTCCAGCCACCAGGAGCCAGCACAAAGAAGCAGTTTGTGTGCTCAGCCCCCCTGGACCAGTTGGCGCGAGGGGACCTGGTGTGCAGGTATTTGGCATGTATAGTCTTTCTACGCACCGAGCGGAGGTCCCCCCTGCCCCCCCCCAGCGGAAGTTTTTCTGTTTTGGACTCTCTCCTTTTCCCCTCTCACTCCCTGTAGAGGGTAGAGGGGGATCGCCTCCCACTCTGGAGTCTCCGATCCCCGCCCGATTTTATCTTCCCCAGTTCGCACTCACGTTAGAAGGCTCTCTCAGTGGATTCTGCGTCCTTTTTCTCCCAATCTCTCAGGTTTTGTAAGGTTTCCAATGGCTTCAGATCTTTTCCGTGTGATGTATGGGCGCGAGTGCAAGTACGGAGCCCGTTCTTCTCTGCCATCTTGCTCCCCTCTTAATGCCAACTATTTGAGACCATTTCCAGCCTCTATTTTTAATTTTTTTGCTGATCAAAATATGGTTTGTATTTTGGTGTCTTGTAATGTCACCTGCACCCACAGGGTCTTGCCTGACAGTAATATAATGCAGAAAATGCTATACATCTCTGTAGAGTCTCCTTTTTTATTGTATCTTGTAGACTCAGTAATTGTAAAATCAACACAGTTCTTTTATTTCACCATTCTTGTAATTTTATTCCTTTTTCCCCTTGATATTATTTTCACTCAGACTGTTATCTATCTCATAGTAAAATGCAATTTAAACTCTAACTTATTTATTTTATTATTGGCTTAATTCACCCTTATTTTATACTTTCTAATAATTTATTGACTATACTACCTATAAGTGGCTATATAATTGATTGGCATTCATGTGCACACACACACACACACACAGGCTCTTTTCTTCTTAAATGACGTGGAAATCTAAAATCAGATTTTAATAATATAACTGTGATTTTTTTAAAAATAATACAAAAATTGTTTTAGAATCAAAAGGTCTAGCAAAGACTTAGCATGAAAAAGCTGTAAATGAAACATATAAATATTAATGCTATATTGCTCCTAGGATCTTATATCTAGACTTTTAAATATTTGGTTAGAAAAAAAAATAACAGTAACCCAACAAAGACCAAGGAGACCAAGATAAATGGAGAAGCAAGGTATGTTTAATCAAGAAGAAGAATGTTTTTCGAGAAGGGTTTATTTAATTTCCTTCATCCTATTACTTCTTCTCAGTGTTGGTTAGGTATGAAGTTGATTCAATAGTAGAATAAGAATCAGATTTAGAAGCTACTTTTCTGTCAAATGGATTATAACAACCTAGAATATACATTTAGTAATAACATATGATCAAATGTGAATATTTTAACTATTGCGCTATTCATTAGATGATCTTTGCAGAACCTCTTAATATTTTGCGTTCATAAGGACATTCTTAAAACAAAAAAGTATAAGTTGCTATTGATGTACACCAAGCTAATAACCCAGGATTTCTAAGCCTCACATATTGTATATATAATAAAATAGCTTGAAATCATATTTACTAGTAAGACATTTTAATCAGAATTTCAAAAATATGACTTACAATTATTCATTAATTCATAAGAAGTTTATGTTTACCTATATATAAACTATTATTTAGGTAAAATCTTTAAATTTTATACTATCTTAATTTCCTTAGCAATTCTAAGCAATGCACTGTAACAAAACTTTTTGGGGAAGAAATCAAAGTCAGTTTCCAGCAGAGAAAATACTAGATTTTGGTTAAGGAAGCAAATGGAAATTTTTGATCTTTACATTTTCCCTGTAGGTGATTACGGTTCAACCTATGGTCTAAGCCTCTGGAAACTATATTAAAATGAGGATTCTCATTTTGGCTGGTAAAGCGAATACTTTGCATAACATACACTGCCCCAGGCATCACTACTATTTTTTATAGAAAGTGTCAGTACTCTTGCTATCTGAACCAACTTTTTTCAAAACAGAATTTTTTAAATGAACAAAAAAGTTTACTTAGATACAAGGAGAGTTTCTTAAAAGTTCAAATAAATAGAGAAAGCTTTCTATCAAAGTGAATGAATAAAAACCTTCATCGAATCATTGGACCAAATCTAGACTCCTGAAGAAAGCAAGGCTTGCCACATAATCCTACTTAATGTTGACTCATATTGGTTAGTGACACAATTAAACTAATTGGAAACTGCTTTTTGGCATTCCTAGCTTACTTTCATTTCAATTATAGCTTCCTTTACATTTGTATTGTGTTCGATAATGTTCAATAGACTCTCATAGACCTTTGTGCTTTTATTCTATCATTTGATCTATTTTTGTTTCCATATATCAAAACTAATCCAGAATAAAAGTTACTAAAATGTATTTTTTTGCATTGACTGATCCTGATAAAAGGCCAACTCAATGTCCAGGTAGATAAAATAGTCTTTTTAATTCCCTGCTTTTTTTCGTGGTACATTTGCTTCCTAAAATCTCCCTCACTGGCCTGTTTCATCCTTGGAAAATCTTCATTTAAAAAACTCATTCATGCATTCAAATTTCAAATGTTTACTGAAGTCTAATTTAACATAACTTACTGTATTTATAGTCATGGAATAGATACAAAATTGGTTCTAAATCTTAGCATTTGACCCTAAAGAACATTCAGTAGCTTCATGTTTTCTCTGGAAGCAAAAGTAATAAGCCCAACCATCTGTCATTTAAACAAGGAAATATATTGCTTAAGCAAGAAGGCATTTATTATACTGGAAAAACCATATCCCTCAGCAAAAATAAATTCATATTTCTGCATATTGTCAATGTTCCAATTATACTCCCATTGTGACATTTGCTGCATGATTATCAAAAGATGTGGCATCCAATAACCAGAAAGAGTGAAAAATAGATGGTGAACTGAAGTATCTTTGACTTCCAATTTCTGTGATACCAATGATTATTTTGATTAGGACCACTTTGTAGTTTATGCAGAGTTGAAAGGAGGTTATCCAAAATAATTCAAGGTAATTATTCATTAGGTAGTTCAAATAATGCTATAATGACTCAACCACTACTAAATGAAGAAGGAAAGACAAGGTTATCTATCATTGGGACATTAGCCTGGTGGGACAGGTTTAGATTAACAGAGATCATTTGGAATATTGCTTGGTAAAAGCAATGATGTAGTTTCTAGTTGATAAAAAAAATAATAACACAAACAGAAGTTAGGGTTTATTGCCTTTAAAATATTTAGCTAAGCGAAGATAAGGCAAATTCCTAAAAGGGAGGGTTAAATAATATGCAAGTAAATGCTATGAAAAATAGAAAGGAGCATACTATTCTGGCTGGAAGTATTAGCAAAACTTTGCAGAGGAGGTAACATTTAGGTTCTATAGCCTGGGGAGCTTTTGAATGTATGGCAATTGAAGGGAGAGGGAGAGTTGACCCATGACATATAGAAGGAATGGTTTGAACAAAGATACAGGAATAGGAATGGAAGGATTGAAAAGAGGAATAACAAGTTGTTAAATTCCTGGAGTATATGTTACATAGAGGCTTGTAACAATGTGGAGTTACTTCTAGAGAATGTGTCCTAAGCCCTGGGAATGTGAATGGGGTAATTGCTGAAATCTCAGCAATGTTCTGGTCTCAAGGCTGTCGAAACAATAGTACTGTGAGATTCAGAGCCCCATGATCCCCCAGGAGCCACTTAGGGAATAAGCCCATGTAATTGTCTAGTTGTCCTTGAAATTGCACATCTTCCCTGCATGCTTTCCCATAAACACCAGATGTATGTTTGGCCTTTGTCTGGAAGCTCCTTGTGTTTGCTTCTCATGCTTTAACATTCTTTGATGTTTATACCTGGCGAACGTGAGATAAAGACTATGTGCAGTTTGCTGCTGCTGCTGTTTCGCTAACAGAGGCAACTCTGCATATCCACCCACTCTAGGTGCCTGAGAACTTTTTCTTCAGTGTGTGGCATTATAACAATGTATATGACCCTAAGGCATAGGGTAACCTAAGGGTAGGTTAGGTATAAATTTGGAAAGGGTACATTAGTCAGAATTCAGTTGTAGATGGCATAACCCACTATAGCTAGTTTAAACCAAAAGGGAATTAAACAGATGATTACATAGCTTACAGCATCCGTGGAAAGTCTGGAGAAGGTTCTCTGGGCCGAGCTTGCAAAATTACTTCATAGTTCAGAATCATATTGCAAAATTGGCTTAGAAAGGGAATAACTGCCCCATTGGCCACTACAAGAAGCAATCTTCCTTTTTTAGGCATAATTGCCCAAGAGACTGGTTCAAAGGAGAGGAGCTGCCACTTTAGCTCAACATCCAAAAATAGGAGTTGGCCAGACAGAAGAGATTCTTAACAACTGCAACATGTAGTTATCTCCACATTTACCAAAGAGCCATATGCCTATCATTTTCTCTTCTCACTTTCTCTTTCCAAGTTCTGAAAGGATATCTGTTTATCAAAGCTAAGTCCTATGCAGAGACCTCAACTGCAAGACATGCAATCTTTCTTTTCTGAAGTCTGACAGGAAATCACACTAAAAGTTGTTAGGGAAGCATTGAGTTGGCCACTCTATTATAACACTTAAGGATGTCTTAGATGGTGACACTACACGTTACTTGGTGTTCATTAGGAAATCATCATAGATTTCCTTTTTTAAAAAATTTTTGTTTTCCATCACAGATTTTTAAGTGAAGGTGGAACATATTAAAGACTGGGCATTGGGTGTATTAATCTGGTAGACAAAAAGAATGGCCTTTTGACCATTTATTTCATGTTTCTGACTAACATGAATTTATATGGGCTTCAGATGTCAAGTAAATATGTAACATATTTGACATAAAAAGATACTGAATGAAGAACTAGTCTAGAGATTTCAATTTAGTCACTAAATTGAGAAGATAATTGAGTCTGCACAGAGGAAATGATGGTCAAGTGAGAAGAAAGTAAAAAGGAAAATGAAGAAGGGCAGCCACGGGAATATAACACAATAGGAAACACCTATATTTAGAGGTTAGAATGAGCTAGAGGAAATATAAAAAGAGAGCTATGGAATAGAAGAATCAATCATTATGGACATTTAGAGAAGAGAGAACACCAGAATTAATCAAGAAGAGGATGATCAATAATGATGCATGTTACAATTAAATGAAATTGAGCCTGAGAATTTACAACTGAATGGTAGGAAGCTGTTATATTTTAAAATATAAATTCTTATAAAGTGGTAAGAAGAGTTATCTACTGAGGATTAGGAAGTGAGTGCTCTTTGAGAAGTCAAAGCAAGAAATGTACTGGAGGCAACAGCTCAGACTTCTCTGTCAAGTGGGATTGGGATGGGGAGGAGGAAAAGAACGGAAGGAGGAAGGGACAGTGGAGGAGAGAGGGAGGGAGAGACAGTGAGAATCTCTGCCTTTTACAAGGAATGTTTCACTAACATTTACTATAATTATTGATATAATTGGAACTTATATCTATCCTTTTATTATTTATTTTATATTTGTCCCCTCAAGTTTTGTTTCTTTTTACTTTTTGCTTTCTTTTGGATTACTCAAATATGTTTGAGAAATCCATTTTACTTTGTTGGCTATTTAGATATATCTAGTTGTTTATTATATTGATTTTAATATTTACTATAGAGAAGATAGTATATAGTCCTTACTTTTCACAGTCCATTGAGTTATTTCATCAATTCACCTAAAATATAGATGCTTTGCAACTCTGTATGTTCATCTACCATCATCCCTAACCCTTTTGGTTTCATCATATATATTATATCTGCATATGATAAAACCCTACACTATGTTAGAATATTTGGCTTGAACTACCATATGTATGTTAAATTCAGAGAATAAATATAACATTTTATATTTATTCATGTAATTTCTAGTGTTCTTCATTCCTTCATTTGAATGCTTTTGAAGATTTTCAATTGTTTGATTTTTAGCAATGAGTATGATGTCCCTAACTATGATTTTTGGTGGATTTAGTCTTAGAGTTTTCTGAATTGCTTGAATCTTTAAATTTATGTTCTTCAACAAATTTGGGAAATTTTCAATCATTATTTCCTCAAGTATTTTTCAGCCCTATGTCTTTCTTGTGTCCTTTTACAACTTTATGCATGTATGTTGTACCTTGTAATATTATCTGAGGTTCTTGAGCATCTGTTTATTTTTTAAAATAAACTTTATATTTTGGAACAATTTTAGACTTGGAGTAAAGGTGCAAGGCAGTGTTAATATTTTCTGTATATCCTCATTCAGTTTACTTGATTGCAAATATCTTGCATTTAACAAATATCTTACATTTAAACAAATATCATTGTGAATTTGTTAAAATTAAGACATCAGTTTTTATATATTACTCTTAAATAAATTGCAGACTTTATTTGTATTTCACCAGCTTTTCAAATTAATGTCCTTTTTCTGTTCCAGAATTCAGTGCAGGATATCACATTGTATTTAATTTCTTTAGTCTTGTACCAAGTCTCCTTAGTCTTCTTTAGTCTGTGAAAATTTTGCTGTGTGGCATGACTTTGAGAGTTTTGAGGAATACTGGTAAAATATTTTGTAGAATAGTCCCCAATTTAGATTTGTCTGGTGTTTTTCTCATGATTAAACTAGGTTATGGATCTCTGAAAGAATACTATAGAGGTGATGTACCCTTCTCACCAGATCATATTGGAAGGTATATGATATTCACATGATATTCCTGGTGATGTTAATTTCAATAATTGGACAAGATTGTGTTTCCCAGGTCTCTACACAGGGAAGTTACAATTTTTCCTTTACCTTTGGAAGTGAATCTGTTAGTCTAGTTTACCCTTAGGGGTTGGAGATTAAATTTAATCTCTTGGATGCAGGAGTAGGTATATACATTACTTAGAATTTTTCTAAAAGCAACATTTTTATCTTCTTTCCCATTTATTTAGTTATTTATTCGATCATGTTTGATTTCTTGACCACTTTCTTACTTTGGTATTGTAAAATGCCCCAACCCATCTTATATATATTTTTGCTTCAGCCCTAGATCAGCCATTTCTCCCAGAAAATCTGGATTCTTTTGTTAAGAATAGTATTTAGAAAACAAGATGTGGGCACTAGGTACTATTTATTTATTTTTTCAAATTTTATCCTACTGTTCCTTCATATTAGATAATTTGTATTCATTTATCTCCAAGTTTTCTGGCTCTCTGCCCTTTTCATTTTTCTGTAAAGCCTTTGTCTTTCCGGGGATCTGGTCAGGTTTTATACAGAGAATTTTCTCAATCCAGACTTTCCCTTAGTTTATTTTTTTATAGCTTATGTATTTCTAGTGAGATTTCATATGTGTTTATTCATTTCAAGCATATTTTCCTTTCTTTTTCTTTGTTTCCTTGAGCATAGCTATTATGGCTGCATAAAATCCTTATTCAATTCAATTCCAACATCTGGATTGCCCTGAGGTTTTTTTTCTATTGGCTATATTTCTCTTGAGAAGGGATCATATATTTATTATTTTTCAGGCACTAGTCTATTTTAAATTGTGTCCTGGACACTGTGAGTGGCTTCCTATAGGAATCTATATTCTGTTATATTCCTTTGAGAATTTTAACTCTCCTTTCTCTCCCTTTTTGAAAGCTATAACTTAACTTGTCTAGACTCAAATTGGAAGTTTTATATTTCTTGCACTGGGCAGCACCTTAAATGTCAGTTGTTTTTGAGCCTTGTCTGTGCTGCTTGGGGCCTGCCTTATGCACACATGGTATAGGGAGCTGTCAAATGGACAGGGTTTATGTGTAGAATTGAGACTACACCTCCATGACTCTTTTCATAGATTTGCGTTCTCTTTTCTAATCAATATTTTAGCTGTTTCACATGAGGCTGACAGGATGAAAGTCAGGTTGAAATTTTTTAAAATTATTTTTTCAGAAAGTTTCACCCAATGCTATTCCTTCTTAGTTAAAATCCCCTCCAAAATCTTCCTACTTTTAATATCTCTCTAGCGTTTTCAAATAATTACATCTTTTCTATTTTGATGAGAATTCTTATTATTTTAGGGATCTGTCAGTCTATAGGATTACACTTGAAGCAAAAAACATTAAGATGACAAAATTTGGGGAAACTATACTTGGGTTTGGAGTATTTTAGGAAATTATTGAATTTACTTCCAACACGAGGTATCATATACTAAATTCACTAATTTATACTCAGAATTAACAGATGTTTAAATAAAACAAGCAGAGTTGACTAGTGAAAAGACAGGTATGTTAGTGTAAAACAAATCTACACTTAAGAAAACATAAGACATCGAGGAATGACTATAAGCTTATTTTTGCTTCATAAGCTCCTTAATAATGTGAGTCATTAATATCTAGAATGCACATCTACACTATGGTCAAGTTCTCAGATGATAACCATAGTAGGGTTATAAGAATATAAATACATAAATAATATAATTATATTGCATATTTTCTCTGTTTTACTTACTGGCTATGAAAGAAGAAAAATTCATGAGTATCTGTTCATTATGCCTATTTTTGTTATCCAACAAAAGTCCTGTTCATGAATAGTATTACCTTAGAAAACTCAGAATTTAAATGTGTGGCTTCCTTGCCAGGTGCACTCAATGTGAACATTTCAAGACTATTTTTCTCTTCATAATGGAATCAGTCTTTATTAATAAAAGTGTATTCTTTTTAAGTACTTATCTAAATTTAGGGACTTTGTCTAAGTGAAGGCATGATCAGCCTACTCTTTCCCAAAAATTCAGGCTACAATTTTACCAAGTTAATTTTTATAAGATTGATAATAATTTAACTTTTTTAAGTTATTTTTTATTTTTTTATTTATTTCTGAGAGAGAGAGAGAGAGAAAGACAGCGTGAGCAGGGGAGGGTCAGAGAGAGAGAGTCACAGACTGAGACAGGCTCCAGGCTCTGAGCTGGCAGTCAGCACAGAGCCGGACGCGGGGCTCTAACCCACAAACCGCGAGATCATGACCCAAGCGAAAGTCGGACGCTTAACCGACTAAGCCACCCAGGGGCCCCAATAATTTAACTTTTTAAATGAAATTCAGTTGTTGGTAAAATTGAATTCTAGTTTAAGTCCTTCTTAATACTTTTTTAGTGACTTTTTGTTACTAAAGAAGAATTTCTAGGGGCGCTTGGTGGGCTCAGTCAATTGAGTGTCAGACCCTTGATTTCTGCGTAGGTCATGATTCCAGGGTTGTGGTATTGAGCCCTGCATCAGGCTCTGTGCTAAGCATGGAGCCTGTTTGAGATTCTCTCTCCCTCTGCCCTTCTACCCCACTTATCTTCTTTGTCTAAAATTAAAAAAAATTAAAAACAAAACATGGAATCTGCTTGGGATTCTTTCTCTCTTTCTCTCTGCCCCTCCCTCCCTCTCTCTCAAAATAAATAAATAAACATTTTAAAAAGCAAACAGAATGTGGTTTAATAGTACTCACTACCTGCATTTGTTTGCATTCCAGTTTTATCATTATACACCCATGAGCAACTACCTCAGCTTTCTTGTGTACTAAATGGAGCTAATATCAATACTTTCTATAAAGACTTGTTAAGAAGATTAAAGGATGAAGTGAGATTTTCTTTGTAGAGGTTTCAGGGAGGCACCTACTACATAGAAAGCATGTCATACACTGATTCTATGTATTACGGACTTTCACAGTTAAGTGCATAACAGCATGAGATTACATAACATTAGATGTAATAACAATTATGTGCAATAAAAAAACACAAAACCATTTATTTTACTTTATCTAAAATGTTGAAATGCTTCTATGTATGTTATTTCTGTATCATTGCCCATAATGGCACATGGTTATTTCCCAGTGATTGCTAGTGGAGAATTGAAATCTAAATTCATAAAGAATACACTTAAAAATAACAATGACAACTCGTGAATAGTTCTTCTTTATGGTAAGAGGAATATTAATAAGAGAATAGTCTCTTTAGTATAGATATCTCTTTCTATTCTCACACCTTGCAATATTTCTTATTTTTTAGCACTAGCAATATATTCCCAAACTCTGCTTTGCAATATACCAGGTAATTTCTCTGTTCCTCTTAACACCAGGTGATTTTTTAAACTCTTCTCAGCAACATTGCTCCCACCTAGACACAATCCACTCTGCTTCCTCCATAAAATAATGATAAATGAGTAGAGCAGTGACCTTTTATAATGAGAAAATATCACAAGACTGACTTTCTCACAGTATTTCAAGTGCATTTCCTCCTGAAAGATCATAAGAAACTGCCTTTTATGCTCTTCTCTCTGTAAAATCGGTCAGCTCTTAGATTTTGTGCTGATTCCTTTATGCGTAGAACCAGATGGGATAAAATTAATCATATTCTATTAAAATAATCAAAGACTTTGGTAGCCTGTGCATGTATTTATATAAATGAACAGAATCATAAAAATAACGTGGCTATATTTGCTTTATCATATTTTTGAATCTCAATCAATATTTCCTTATATATTTAGATTTCTTAGTTATAAAATTTAATCCTAAATACCCTAAGGGTTTAAGAATATAAGTATATTACAATGAATTGAGCATTTGGTAAAACTGGCCTTTGTTCTCACAAGCATAAAACTGAATATATATTAAATTACAGTTTTATCTTTTTGACCAACTCAGGCAGAACTGAAGCATCTGGGTGAAGTCAGGTTGTGAAAGGCCATCAGTCAGTTTTTTGTGGAAGAACCAATGCGACTTTAGACATTTTGGACTGATACATGTCAATTCCATTCTTTCGGGAAATAAATTATTACTGTAATTTTCTTTAGTTATCATTTGTGATATCGAGAATAAAGTCAACTTAAACTCCTGTGATGATGGGGTGATAGATACAAATTTAGGAAAAACAAAATTCTTACTAATGTTTCTGAATCTGGTAAGAAATAATACTGTGATGATGATGATGATGATAGTATGGGGTAAGTGCTTAATGCATTGGAATTCAAAAAGAAAAAAAATCTGATTAGAAAACAAGGCAAATAAAACACAGAGTAAGTAACTTTTGAGACTAGATTAAAACAAGGCATACATTTGCAAAGGTATTAGAACCACATACAGGCTTGAGGACACTCTAGAAGCAAAGTAGGTGTGTGTGGAGAGGTAGGTGAGAGCAAAGGTTATAATGACACAAATGTGCCAAAGAACTAGTTATTGGTGGGAGAAAATGTCCCAGGTGGATTTATGTGGCCCCTCTATCTCTTGGCATCATATTGAAAAGGATGCATATCTCACACATTGGTGAATGCACCGTGGTGTGTTTCAGGAAAAGATTCTTATCCCCGCTATCCTCTCTACTGTGTGATTTTCTCTTAGTATAAGCATGAGAATAACTTTATGAGTAGGAACATAAATACTTAGAACTCAGCTATCAGATCCTGAGCATCAATTTTTGTGAGTACTGGGAAAGCCATCTGTGCAAACTTGATATGTGGGAGACTGAGATATTGCAATCCCTCCTCTTGGTGGGAGGAAGGAAATGACTGTAAGAACCAAACTGAGGTTTGGGTGTCTTCGCTTATGTGAGAAGAGGAGAAAACATCAGTTCCTGTCAGTCTATTACTAAACAAACGAAAGAGAAATCTGGGGAATTTGTTATATAAAAAGTGTGCTTATACGATAGTGATAATTTATAGGATAGTTTAATTTGCATGACACTTGGCATACAAGTAAGAAAGTAGTAAAAAACCAAATGATAGTTCCAGAATGGATTGTGAATGATAAGGACACTTTTTGGTTTTGAAACTACATTCAGAAAATAGTATAAAATTTTAAGCAGTAACGAATGTGTGTTATGATATATTGTTGCTTGGGAGGAGTGTCTGGGTGGCTTAGTCAGTAAGCGTCCAAGTCTTGGTTTTGGCTTAGGTCATGAGCTCTGTGTTGACAGCGTAAGGCCTGTTTGGTATTCTCTCCCTTTCTCTCTGCCCCTACCCTGACCATGCTGTCTCTGTCTCTCTCATTTTAAAAATAAATAAACTTTGGAGTAAGGTGTAGGATGACTATACATGAACAAATTCCTGGAGCCAAGATATCTACTTGAAAGCTATTAAAAGTGATCCATTAATAAGAGTTTATATTGAAAAAGTGACCTTGAAAATTGAGAAAGGGATGTATATGAGGAAGGTTCTAAATATTAAAATTATAGACTCTTGATATGAGGGAGTAAACATTTCTGAGTTTTCGAGCTTGAGTTATAATCCAGTGGAAAACATTTTGAAGACATTTATCAGAGAGAGATGAGAGGCCTGTCAGTTAGCTAATGTTGTGAAGTTAGTGGCATATCAAGCAGACAGTGCTCATGAAACTATTAGGTATGGTGGGCTAGATCTTCGAGATATGTTGGAACTGAAAGTACAGATTAAAAATCATCTTCCTATAGATAACACCCTCAGTCTAAAGACTCTACCTAAATTGAAACTGTCTAGATTCATAAGCCAAATGAATTAGCACTTGATGCATTAAGATTGACAACAGGTTTGAGATTATGAGTGGCAGGAAGGTCGTTAAAAAGGCTCCTAGAGTGAAGGGCAAATAATTCTGAAGTCTCTTTAACTAAATTCTCTTTAACTAACACTCTGAGGAGCTTAAAGGAAAACATAGGAAGTGGATAGCAAATTTTAACAGGTGTTTTCTTTGATAATAGTATTTTGGGCAGTGATATTTTAATGTTGTTAATAAGTTTATTCTCTAAAGGTTTCCAGTCTGGTCCTCTTTAAAGAATGAGTGTACAGGGCACCTGGGTGGTTCAGTCAGTTGAGTGCCCAATTCTTGGTTTCTGCTCAGGTCATGACCTCATGGGTGGATGAGTTCAAGCTTGGAATCAAGCTCTGTGCTGACAGTGGGGAACGTGCTTGGGATTCTTTCTCTCTCTCTCTATGCCCCTTCCTTTCTCTCTCTCTCTCAAAAAGTAGATACATAAACTAAAAAAAAAAATAAAGAATGAGTGTTTATTTCTTTAGGTGGCTGTATCATATCTATCATTACCACATATCCTCCAGTAACATCACCTTGGTGATTATCATAATGAAAAGAAATGCAGTATGACTTCTCCAGCTTTGGAAAAGTTTTTTCTGGGAAGGAAATTTAACTTAGCATTCACATAAAAGAATCTTGCCTGAGTTTCATATTTTTATCAGCATGGTTTATGAGTACCACTTAATACATTTTTAAATCCTATATGAGACAATATTGCAGAGGCTAAAAGCAAATACTAAACAAGTCCAGCTTTCAATCCTCATTCTGTCATGTCACAGTGCAAGGCCTGAAGAGAATTAGTTTCCTGTGTTTTAAAATAGAGCTGGTAATATTTTCTTCCCAAAATCTTATGAGGAAAGAAAGAGTGGGGTCCCTGGGTGGCTCAGTCAGTTGAGCGTCCGATTTCGGCTCAGGTCATGATCTCCCTGTTCGTGGGTTTGAGTCCCTGTCGGGCTCTGTGCTGACAGCTAGTTCAGAGCCTAGAGCCTGCTTCAGATTCTGTGTCTCCCTCTCTCTCTGACCCTCCCCTGCCCACGCTATCTCTCTCTTTCTCTCAGACATAAATAAAAGCATTAATTTTTTTTTTAAAGGAAAGAAAGAGTTTGTAAGCAGCATAGAGACTGTACCTATTGAACACTTAGTAAGTACTTGTTTTTATTACAATTAATTAAGCTATTTTATTCTATGCTACAGCCCTAGGGCTCTAATAACCTGTGAATAACCCAAGCCTACCCAGTGACATATTATTTAATGAGCTGTTTTCTTGAGTTTATGCTGAGGAATTATCAACTTTAAGTTTCTCAGGAGGTTCTGCTTATTGAGTAGATGTAACGTAATCCCATAATGTAACTGGCATTGGTTATATGAATTAACAGTTTTTATCTGGAGAGCATTGCATTAGAAGTAGAACCTTTTATTATTGTGACATGAAAAATGCAGTCTCAAAGCCAAGAGCTCTGTTTTATTTTTCATTTTTAAGAATCAGGGATTTAAGGTCTGGAGGCCAAGTTCAACTCTTTAAGAAATCTTGATGAAGTAAAAATACCGTTAATGCTCTCGGCTCTCAGCCCCACTTAGTAGATTTATAGACTGCCTCCTGTTAGCCATTGTTCTTTCTGATTATAATTGCTTCCTTGTCCATAGGAGGTAGAGAGGAAGAAGTGGCATCTTCCTAACTTAGAATCCTCAAATCTCCTAACTTCGTTGAAACACAAGCACAAACTTTCTTCTGAGAAATACCCTTACTTAATATTCTCTTTCATACTCCGTTTATAATTAAACATTATATTAATTTTCTATTGCTAAATAAGAAATTACCATAATATTAACAACTTAAAACATAAATATTTCTTACCTTGCTGTCTCCATGGGTCAGGAACTGTGCAAGCAGTTTATCTGACTGCTCTGCTCAGAGTTCACAAGGCTGCACTTCAAACGTCAGTCAGACTGAGTTCCCTACTGGAGTTCAAGATTCTCTTCCAAGTTCATGGGGTTGTTAGAATTCAGTTCCTTGTAGCTGTAGAATTCATGGTGCGCTGCTTCTTCAAGGCTAGGAGGAAAAAGTACATCCTTTCATTCCTTCCTTCCTTCTTTGCCTTTCTTCCTTTTTCTTTCTTTCTTTCTTTCTTTCTTTTCTTTTCTTTTCTTTTCTTTTCTTTCTCTTTCTTTCTCTCTTTCTTTCTCTCTTTCTTTCTCTCTTTCGTTCCTTCCCTCTTTCTTTCTATTTTCCTTCCTTTCTTCCTTTTCTCTAGACCTTCTTCAAAAGGCTCTTCCGATTTGGTTAAGCAGATTCAAGATAAGCCCATCTTTGATTAACTTAAAATAAATTGATCAGGAACCTTAATTGCGTCTGAAAAGTCCTTTGAATTGTTTTATAATACAATCATGGTAGTAATATTATAACATGTTTGCCATGTTCTATTTCTTAGAAGCAAGTTTCATTTGAGGTAGCTTAGATCTAAAAGCTCATTTATTAACTCTCGGTTATAACCAAACTAACAAAATGAGAAGAGTCTGGATGAAGATCAAAATAGAGACTCTAATTTCATCTAATTTCTCCTGTTCCCTGTTTCTATAATCATGCCAACTTTTCAGGCTCTCAAACCAGCTATTTCCATTAGGCTAAACCCATGACTAGGGAATTTATGAAGCTCATGGAATCATAGATTTGGAAACTGAAATACAAGGACCCTTTCTCCTTCTTCTAGTATGGAAAAATACCATAGAGGTATTATGATTTACTCCATCATTGGTTATATCCCCTTCTCTTTAGAAGCAGTAAAATACTGATTGGTGGTCTCTACCAGTATCATTTAGATAGATAAAAGGAAGGGGACAATTTTCCTAGAAGACGGATGGGTGGCACTAACATGTTCATCATGAAAATTGGTTTAAATTGAGGAACTACCTCCATTTTTTTTTTTTTTAAAAAGCCAGTACCTGAGCCAGAATTTTGTCCTCTGAGATGGAGAGAAAACATTTGGAGTCACAGAACCTGGGAAAGTATAAAGGAATTTGTGTTTGACACGGTGGTTTATTTGTGTCTTCTTAAATTTCTTTAATCAACATCTTATAATTTTTAGTGTATAAATTTTGTTATTGTTAATGGAACCATGTATTGCTATAAATTTCCCTCTTAGAACTGCTTTTGCTACATCCCATAATTTTTGGTATCTGTATTTTAATTTCATTTGTCTCAAAATATTTTCTGATTTCCCTTTTGATTTCTTCTTTGACTCATGATTGTTCAGGAGTATGTTTAATTTCCACATATTTGTGAATTTCCCAGCTTTCCACCTGCCATTGATTTCTAGTTTCATACCACTGTAGTTGGAAAAAATGCTTAATCTAAATTCTGTCTTCTCAAATTTGTTGAGACTTGTTTTATATACTAACATATTATTCATCCTTGAATGTGGTGTGTGTGTGTGCTTGAGAAGAATGTGTATTCAGTTGCTGTTAGAAGGAATGTTCTACATATGTTCATTTGGTCCATTTGGTTTATAATGGTATTCAAATACACTTTATTTATTGGTTCTCTGTCTGGATGATATATCATTTGTTGAGAGTTGGATATTAAAGTTTTCAACTATTATTATATTGCTATTTATTTCTTCTTATAATTCTATTAGTGTTTGCTTTATATATTTAGATGCTCCAATGTAGGGTGCACTCCATTGACTTCTAAGTGTTTTGTTCTGACTCTTTAAATATGTCTATGCAGCAGTTAGAATACTGGTATTATCATTTCTATTTTACAGATGGGAAAGCTTAAATGTATTTCCTAGAATGGTAGTGCTGGTTGAATTAGAATCCAAACCTTGGTTGACTCCTAGGCTGGGGCTAAATTTGAGGGCAGCTCCTTTGTGTCAATTTTCTGACCAGCCCTAACCTTGCTTGTGTCCTAGTCTGGTCACTATTTTGGTCAATTTAGCAGTAGTACTTTTGAGATACTACTTCCTGCCATGTCTCCATGTGTATGAAGGCTAAGTTTTCCATATGATTATAATGGTTCATCCATTCCCGTTAGGGCCTTTGCATTTGATGTTACCTTTTCTCCAAAAGTTATTCCCACAGGTAGTCCTATGAATTGCTGTAATTTTTCCTTTAGGACCCTTCTCAAGTGCAAATTCCTGGGAGGGAGATCTTTCCTGATGAGTCTGTCAAAGAATACACCTAGTTTATTCTTTATCTTCTTACTTTGGTCTATTTTCTGTCATTGCACTCATCTTTCCTTGACATTTATACTCTATATTTGTCTATTTATCCACCAGAAGATATACTTCGTAAGAAGGGAGACTTTTTGTTTTTGTTCCCCTATGTTTACAGCACATAAAACTTGAGGGGTGGGGGTGAGGTTGATTGTATAAATTGTATACATTGTTACCCTATCAAGGGGGATATTAGAATTGGAATGTCCGTCAAGGGTCATAAAGGAGAGGGAGAACTTCATTCATGACCACACAGTGACTGAATTAGCATGTTCCTTGCTTAAATGCCTTATAAGAACAAGAGACAAATAACTCAAATATACCATCCTAGTCATAAAATCAAGTGTACCAGTCTCATCCTTTGGTTTTGTGCCATTCCAAATAATCATGACAGATTGCTGAAGAAGTTAATTGATGGCTATTAATAGAGGGAGACAATAACAGAAACATAGAAAATGTGGAGAAAGTGGGTTGAGATTTAAAGGAAACATACTGTTTCATTAGTACCTTGTTAAATGCCCAGAATTAGATATTTGAATATTCTTTGAATGTTCTGAGAATATTTCTTATCTTCTTTTTATTAAATCTTTTCCATTTTATTGTTTTTAGGTAGATTGCTTGTTGCAAGAAGTAAACTAATTAAAAATGTATAAAGAATAAATTAATAATTTTATCCACTTATATCCCAATATCACTTTACAATGTAACCTAGTATGCTTCTCTTCTGTTCTCCATGCCATTAGCCAATTCTTTGTACATATATTTACAAAAAGGGAATTATAGTGCATACTGCTCTACAGTTTGCTTTTTTCATTTACTGACATCATGGTCATCCTTCTAATTTAGAGATATAAAGCTATCTCCTATTAAAAGCTGCATGTTATTTCTCATGGATATATATTCACTTATTAAACTGTTCTTTTATTAATGGATATTAAAGTTGACTCCAGACTTTTGCTATTATAAAAATGCTTTAGTAAATATGTTGTGCCAATATATATTTTGTGTATGCTAGGTTCCCAAAAGGGAGATTACCAGATCAAAGGCTTTGTGTACTTCTAATTTTAAAATGAGGGATTATCTTCCAAAAACATTGTAAAATTATCTTCCTTTAAATTTGCAGTATTGTCTAGATACTGCTGGACTTCCTGCTGTTTTAATATGAATTCCAGATGATTCAGCTATAATTTCCAAATCTAAAAATAGGTCCTAATATCAATAATCATAGACAATCCATGGACATATGCAAATATTCATAAAAATACCTGTTTTTCAAATTCTACTGAATTGCCTGAAACCAAGTGATATATTGAACTTTGAGTTGAATATGTTTGCATAAACCAGAATCTACAATTTCTCTTCGTGGAAAATATTCAGGAGCAAAAAGAATGAAAATTAAAACAGAAAGACAAAATTCTTTACCTGTAAAGGTAGTAAAAGGTAGCATAAATAGAGCATAAAGCATACAGTGGTGAGCACAAGTTGTTGAGAGAATTCTCAGCAGTGCAGTAGCTTTATTCAAAAGTCATGCAGATTTCCCTCCTCAATGAGAACACTTCCATATTCCGGATACATTCTTATTTTCCCTATTACTATAACTAGGATTAATTTATAACATGACCTAATAAGAACCAAGTATAGAAAACAAACAAGGAAGGAAGGTGTCTCTACCACAGAGGAAAGAAATCCTAGCCTCAGTAACTGGGAGATACATGTGTACTGGATCCTGATGACACTTCATCAAAGGAGTCAGGACACAAATCAAATAAGGGAACATTTATTGATTTGGGGGCACTCATGAAATGTAGGATTTAATATTCTTCCAAGGATCAAAAGAGATATGGGCAAACATGCTGTGGCTTTCTTCAGTGAGGCTGAAATTTCTATGTCAGACAGTGGAAGAAAACATAAAATATACATTTATATATATAATATATATTTTAAATATTTAAAACATTAAAAAATATTTAAATAAAATNAAGTATATGTATATATATATATACATTTCTATATATATAGAAAGCACAGAAGTGTGCATGTTGGAGTGAATATGCTACATATTGGAAGATCCACCAGTTACTGTGTTCTGTTGGAATGTGCAGGGGATATATCACTTACCAAGGTAAGACAGGCATCAGAATCACTGAGAAGTTTAATGATTGTTTTCCTCTGTTGCACAGGTTTGATATTAGGAAAGTCCATTATCTAACTAGACTCACTGATAGCAATGCGAACAATATGATCCAGACACAGAATTCCTGTGGGGTGCTAAGTGGGGTTTACCCATAAATTTCAATAGCTGTAATTATTATAATGGAATGCAAGGTCCAAATGATAACCAAGAGGACCTTGTCCACAAAGATTGGTGTCACTGGAGGCGTAATAGATGGGTAATCAGAAAGAGTACCAATCAACTTGAACTATCAGAAGAATTAAAGGATGGATGATCAGGAGGTAAAGGTAGTTGCCCCAAGAAACAGCTCTAATCCCTGCCCAGTTTCCAGACTTCAGCCAATTTCAGACTATAATCTATTAATTGAAGAAAATGCTACATCCCCAGGGAAAGGTCTATGCAATACACACATATATGGTCATAAATCTTCATGTTCCTCCACAAAGGAACCTATAATTATTCACTTGAGTAAATATATACTTGGGAAAGAGGAAAGTTTTGAGGACTCTTCTCCATGTTGATATTTATGCTCAAAGATCCAAATGGGTGTCCTGGTTTTCTTGTTAAAATAAGAGCATGTGGGGGCTAGGTAATGGGTAGGATGCTGGCCATGTTCAAATTCACAGAGGGGCTATTACAGACTTATTTTCTGATCGTTTACCTGATACCTGAATATATAATTGGGATGGACAACCATATAGATAGTGGTTGATGCAAACCCAACATTGGCCCTCTGGCTTGTGTGGTAAGAGCTATCACAGTGCAGGAGGTTAAGTAAAAGCTTTTGGAAGTAAACAAACTCTGTGCAATGTAGTAAGTCAAAACAAAATTACATTTCAGGGGTGGGTATGGAAATTAGTGCCAAGTTCAAAGGTTCAAAAGATGTGTGAAGAGTCATCTCCATAGCTCCATTTAATTTATCAGTTTTGTTCCTGAAGAAACCAGATATATCCTGGAGAATACCTCAAAGAAGAATTGCCAAATAATGAAATACAACAAACAGTAAATAGATTGTTCAAGAAAAGACTTCCCTGAAATACAAGAGCTAAATTTACACATTAAGAAAGGGAATGTGCCAGGAAAAATGGACCTAGATTAGCAGCATGACATGCCTAGTAAAATAATGGACACCAGGATAAGAGAAAACTTTGAGCTTCTAAGGAGAAATACCAAATCTCTCTCTCTCTCTTTTTTTTTTTACAAATAGCNAGAAGTTGCTGCAGTGGAGGTCAAGGAGGTTGTTTCCTGCTTTCTCCTCCCGAATCTCTTTTTAAAAAAAATGTTAATGTTTTTATTTATTTTTGAGAGTCAGAGAGAGACAGCATGAGCAGAGGAGGGTCAGAGAGAGAGGGAGACACAAAATCTGAACCAGGCTCCATGCTCTGAGCTAACTGTCAGCACAGAGCCTGACGTGGGGCTCGAACCCACCGACCATGAGATCATGACTTGAGCCAAAGTTGGATGCTTAACCAACTGAGCCACCCAGGCACCCCTAGAAATACCAAATTGCTTGGAAGGGCAACGTGTCAGAATGACTTCACTTGTCTTCACTAACATTCAACATTAACAGACAATGAAGAAACATATACACAGAAAAAAGGAAGGATGCTCTAAAGAGTATAAACTTGTGAAATTGCTCATCAGCAATAAAGGTCACAGTCATGCTACACTAAACATGCAAGACATTGGAAAAATGCTTTTACATGAGCCTTCATTGAGAAATTGCTAGAGGACAAACTTTACATGACTAAAAGATGACTGGAGATACCATGGCTAAAGGACGGGCAATAAGAATTGAAAATATGTAACTATGAAATTATATCTATAATGGGTGGATTAGGGAAATAAAATAGAATGTAAATATTGTATGTCATGGTGAAGTAGAGATGACACATCTGACAATATTTTGTATTGAGTGAGATATTAAAAGATAAGCTGAGGCATATTCAAAATTTTAAGTTTATTTGAGCAAAAATGGAGTGAGCAGTGCCAAAGCAGAACTCATTAGGAGCACTCTGCTGACAGAAGCTAGGGTAAAGACTTCTAGAGAAAATGTGAAATTAAAGATAGAAAATTATTTGATTGGCTATAGCTTAGAGCTTAGTTGGCTATTTGTAGTCTGTTGTCTTTAGGTTTTGATATCATTGTAACTTTGAGGTACTTACAGGCTTGGAGTTTATTTAAACAGTCTACATTAGAGGCACCTCAGTCTAATGGCCTCCTGTATAATTAATTTAACACGGGTAAGCAAGGTAGGGGATTAAGTACTTTCTTAGATTGCCTCATTTGTAATAGCTGGAATTCAAAGTATATTAAGTATGGCACCTGGGTGGCTCAGTTGTTAAGCATTTTACTTCAGCTCAGGTCATGATCTCATAGTTCGTGACCTGAAGTCTTACCTCGGGTGAGCTCAAGCTCTACTTCTGGTGAATAGGAGGTCCACTTTGGGTAAAACATAAGCCCCAGCTTCTCTCTCTCTCTCTCATCCCCTCTCTCTGCCTCTTGTGGGATTCTCCCTCCTTCTCTCTGCCTCTCCCTCACTTGCTTCACCCTCTTGAAAAAAAGTATTTTAAAGTATATTTTACTTTAATAGATCAAATGTAAGCATCTTTAACATTGCTAAAGTACTAAATTAGAAAAAACAATCTTACTAATATACAATGGTGAAGAAGAGAGTATAGAGGAAGAAACAGAGAGGAAATAGGTTGATTTGAATATTGTTCACAATACAAAAGTAATATTCGATACATTGAAGGTAAACATACCATGTAAATTGTAAAGCTAGTCAGAATAGCAGAAACAACACTTAATAGACATAAGAATCACACACACACCCAAACATCAAGAAACAAAGAAACAGACCAAACATAAAAATAATTTAAAAAAAATTAGAAAACAAAACATATAAAAACAAACTGCTAAAATCAAATGTTTGACATTTTAACAAATGAAAATTGTCTCAATACATCTATTTAAGTGACATCAGAATGAATCACAATGAAGAAAGCAATTATGAACTGTGTACCAGAAGACTATCTAACCAAGGCAAAGTGAGAGCAATATTCATGACCTTAATATCAAAGTAGAAGTCAGGTCTAAAGGCAATAAATGAATATCAACTTCTGCCTCTGAAGGATTCATTGCCATGGCAATCGCTGTCCACTGTAAATAAGTGGACGACAAACTGGATAAAAAGGAACATAATGGTTTTTGGACAATGGACACTGGGAGGAAGGACAGGACTATAATCTCTGAGAGTAGAAACACAAAAGATACAAATCAGAGATGATATCCTGATTACAGGAACCAACTGTAAGCACAGATGAATTGAAAAAATAAAGACCAAAATTCTGGGAGGCAAAGGGGGCTAGAATTTGAAACTGAATGAAAGTGACAGATAGGAGGAAGCTGAAGAAGAGGGAGAGAGAGAAAGAGAGCAAGAGGAAAAGCAAGAGAGAATGAGAAGTGACAGGAATGATAAGTATTTGAATAACACAAAAGAGATTTTTTCTAATTTTTAATCTTTTTGAAAGATACTTGATATAACAAAAATGTGTAGCTAAAGAAAGATACAGTTGAAATGGAATTATAAAAATATTCAAATAATCAAAAGAAGATAAGAAAGAGAAAAAAATAAAATCACATGAAAACATATTAGATCTCAGTAAACTAAACCTTAGCAAACTAAAAATTGCAGGGGGTTTCCTCAATATGACAAAAAGACAAGGTGAAAAATTTACAGCTAACATTATAGTTAATAATAAAAGTGGATTTTTTTTCTCGACTACTGGAAATTAGATAAGGATATCTCTTCTCATTATGTATATTCAAAATCCTACTGGATGTTCCAGCTAGTGGAATAAGGGAAGAAAAGGAAACAAAAAGCATAAAGTTGAACATAAAGAAGTAAAACTATTTTTGTTCACAGAAAATATATCATATATGCAGAAAACTCAAAGTACTACACACACACACACACACACACACACACACACACACAAAGTAACTAACCTAGTGAGTCAGTTTACCATGGCTGAGGATATAAGGCCAGCATAAGAAATGAATTTTTTATATAAAGCAACAAAAATCTGGAAATTAAAATTAAAAATACCTTTTACAATAACATATAAGCATATGAAATATAGACAGTTCCATTTGTAAGTTGTCATCTACACTGAAATTCATGGGAACAGGAAGCATACCTTTGCTTTGCACAGCTCCATGGTAATTGAGGTTATTAGGGATACATTTAACAAAAGCTGTGCACTGTATCCTATAAATTATTGCTGAAATAACTATAAAAATACCTACTAAACCAACTGATAAACCATGTTTATTCAATGAAAGACATGTTACTAAGTTGGCTCTTCTCTCCAAATTGGTCCATAAATCCAACACAATTCTTTAAAAATAATTGCAGACTTATTTTTGTTGATGTAAAATTTACAAGTTGTGAGGCACCTGGGTGGTTCAGTTGGTTAATAATTCGCCTTCGGCTTAGGTCATGATGTCGTGGTTCATGAGTTTGAGCCCTGCGTCAGCCTCTGTGTTGACAGCTGAGAGCTTGGACCCTTCTTCATATTCTGTCTCCCTCTCTCTCTGTCCCTGCGCTGCTCATGCTCTGTCTTTGTCAAAAATAAAATAAACATTAAAAATTTTTAAAAAATTATAAGTTGATTCTAAAATTCCATGAAAATGTAAAAGACTTAGAAACCTGAAAAACTTTGAAAAAGAAGTTAAGGGACTTATAGTGTCATACTTTAAGTTGCTGTATAGCCACAGAAATAAAAGAAATGTGTGGTGGAGTAAATACAGAGACAGTTTGTTGCATAAGACAAGGTAATTCAGAAATCAGCTCACGAATACATGGTAAATTGATTTTTGAAAAATTTACTATGATAACTGAGGAAGGAAATGTTTTTGATAATTTTTGAATAACTAATATCTATGGGAAAATTATCCTTGATCTTCATTTCATAGCATATATAAAAATTAACTCAAAATATATCACATACATGAATGAACAAAGGAGCTAAAACTATAGAACCTCTTGAAGAAAATTTAGGAGGATATTTTTACTACTTTTGAGTGATTGAAGATTTCTTAGAGAAGACAGTAAAAGCATGTATCACAGAAGATAAAACTTGATAAATTGAAATTAATTGTAATTAAAATCTCTGTTTCATGAAAGCTGCATTTAAGAAACAAAAATGACAAGCCATAGACTGAGAGAAAATACTTTCTGAACATAAATCTGGTAAGGGACTTGTATATAGACCATAAATAACTCTTAGAACTGAATAAGATGAAAATTAACAGCCCATCTTTTTTCCTTGTAAAGCTGGCAACAATTTTAGAGAGGAATATCTCCAAAGAAGATAGTGACTAGCAAATATGCACAGGAAAAGATGCTCAATCTCATTATCTATTAGAGAAATGCAAATTAATACTATAACAACTTACCACCACAAATCTACTAGAATGGGTGAAATACAAAGATGGACAATACCAAGCGCCATCAGTAGTGTGGAGTAACTCAAAGTGTCATATATTGCTAGTGCTTGCGGGAGTACAAAATGGTACAGTCACTCTGGAAAGTATCCTGACAGTGTATTACCAAGTTGTTTATATCCTTTCCTTTCAGGATTTCAGTTCTCTGTATTTACACACAAACAAATGATGTATGTCCACACAGAGATACATATGTGAATGTTCACTATAGATTTATTAATGACTGACCCAAGCTGCAAACAACTCAAATTTCCATCAGTTAGTGAATGACTAAACAAATGATGGTATTTTCATATGATGGGGTACAATTCAGCAATAAAAGAAAATGAAATACTGACATATGAAGCAACAGAGAAGCATCTCAAAAGGATTATATAGAAGCTGGAAACACACACAAAAGAATCTTTACGGTGATTCCATTAATGTGAATTTCTAGTGGAAAAAAACTCCCACAAAATTGCTATAACAGAAAGCAGATCAACGTTTACCATAAGATTGTGGGTTAAAGAGAGAAGTTTCAATTGGGCACAAGGACACTTGTAGGGGAAATATAACTGCTTTATATATTAATGTTTGTGTTAGTAACACAATATATATTTGTCAAATCACATTAAATTGCATACTTAATAATCAATTGACCAAAATCTAATAATTTCTGACAATCTGTTATTATTTGCTCATCTTTTTAATTCTGTATAAATATAAACATTTTAAACCAGCACTGTTCAATAAAAGTCTGTCATAATAAAAATGCTTTATATATCTGCTGCCCAATATGATACCCATTAGCTAAATGTGTCCATTAAGCAGTTGAAATGTAGATAGTATGACTAAATAACTAAATTTGGCATTTTAATGAACTTTAATTTATTTAATTTAAACAGCACAGATAATAATTTATATCCAGTGTCAAACAGCTATACTTGAGATCTAAATTTCTAAATATTGTTGTTTTCATCGTTTTCTCCTGACTTTCAGTCATGCTGATTTGCCTCGTAATGTGTTGGATTATCTTTGGTTATGAGATCAGTACTTGATCCTCATTTGTACAGATTGTTTGGGTTTAAGTCAGAGGATTCTTCTTACAGAGCTGATTTTTATCTATCTCTGCTGAGATCCAGGATTTATCTCTGACTTGGGACAACTTCAGCCACTATTGAAGTTTCTGGCTTAAATTAAGAGAGACAGTTAAAGCAACAAACATACTTTCATCCTAGCTTAAGATATGGTATAACTATTATAGTGTTATTTTTTAGGAATCTAGCCATAGGGCAATCTGTATGCACCTGTTTGTTCAAAATTATGACTATCCAGAATTCCTAAAGACCTTTCTTAAAGAGACTATTTTTACCCTTTGCATGTTGGCACACTTGTCAAAGATCAGTTGACTGTATGCGTGGGTTGATTTCTGGGCTCTCTGTTTTGTTCTGTTCATTTATGTCTGTTTTGAAGGCCTTACCATAATGTTAATTTGTAGCTTTGTAATATATTTTGAAATGTAAATGTGATGCCTTCAGGTTTGTTCTTTATTCAAGGTTGCTATGGCTATTCAAGGTCTTTTGTGAGCTTTAGATTCTTAACTTTTAGGTTTTATTTTCTATTTTATTTTCTTTTACATCCTTGGTTAAGTTTATTCCTAAGTATTTTATTCTTTTTGTTGCTATTGTGAATGGGATATTTCCTTTGTGGATAGTTTGTTGTTTGTCTAGAGAAACACTATTCAGATTGGACCCTTACCTTGTATTGTATACAAAATGAACTTAACATGGGTAAAGGAGTTAAAAATAACACCTGAAGCCAAGAAGCTATTGGAAGGGAAAATAGGGGAAAATCTTCTTAATATTGGTTTGAGTACTTTTTTTTTAATGTGACACCAAAAGCATTGGCAGCAAAAAGAAAAATAGATAAATGGGATTGTGTTCAACTAAAAAGTTTCTGTACAGCAAAGGAAAGAATCAAAACAGTGAAAAGGCAATGTTCAAAAGTAAAAAGGGAAACAATTTTATGAACCATATATGTGATAAGGAGTTAATGTCCAAAATCTAAGGAACTCATATGACTCAACTGAAAAGAATCAAATAACCCAATTAAAAAATGAGCAAAGGACGGTGGGGGGGTGGGTTAAATGGGTGGCAGGCATTAAGGAGGGCACTTTTTGGGATGAGCACTGGGTGTCATATCCAAGAAATGGATCACTGGGTTCTACTTTTGAAGCCAAGGCTACACTGTTTGGTAACTAGCTTGAAAATTAAAAAAAGAACAAAGGATCTGAATAAACATTTCTCAAAAGAAGATATATAAATGGCCAATAGCTACACGGAAAAGTGCTACCTTCAATAATTATTGAAGAGATTGGAATTGGTACAGCCATTATGGAGACAGTATAGAAGTACCTAAAAAATATAAAAATAGAACTATATTATGATCCAATATAGCAATACCACCTCTGGCTATGTATTCAAGGAAACGAAATCCTTGAGTTCAGTATTAAAAGCATTATTAATTAATTGCAACATTATTCACAATAGTCAAGATAGGTAAACAAAAAATGTCCTTTGATGGATGAAATAGATAAAGGAAAAATATCTATATACACATTTAGACACATAATAGAATATTATTCAGCCTTAAAAATGAAGAAAAATTCTGCCATTTGTGATAATATGGATGAAACTGGAAGACATTATTCTACATGAAATAAGGTGGGAGCAGGAAGACAAATATTGCATGATTGCACTTATATGTGGAATCCGAAAATAGTCACACTCATAGAGGCATAGGTAGAATGGTAATTAGGGGCTTAGGGTAGATGGAAATGGAAAGATGATGGTTCGAGGGTATAAAGTTTCAGTTATGCAAGATGAATAAGGTTTAGAGATATAATGCCCAACAATTTAACTATAGTTAACAATACTCTGTGTAGTTGAGATTTGCTAAGAGGGTAGTAGATCTTAAGTGTTCTCACTAAAAAATAAAATAAAATAAAAATAAAAATATAAAATAAAATAGGGGCACTTGGGTGCCTCAGTTTGTTAAGAGTCTGACTTTGACTCAGGACATGAACTCATAGTTTGTGAATTCAAGCCCTGCATTGGGTCTCTGCTGACAGCTCAGCACCTGGAGCCTACTTCAGATTCTATGTCTCCCTCTCTTTGCCTTACCTCTACTCGCACTCTGTCTCTGTCTCAAAAAATAAATAAACATAAAAAAATTTTAAAAAATAAAAAAATAAAATATAACTGTGTAAAGTGATGGATATGGTAAGCACCTGAATTATGGTGAATATTTCTTACTGTATACATATATTAAGTCATCAGTAGTATATCTTAAATATATCTGATTTTAAATTGTCATATATATCTCAGTAAAGCTGGAAAAAATCAAGATTACCAACTATAGCTAGTACATGAGTTTTGTTCTATTTATTGTTTAGTTGTTTTACAGTGAGAGTCTCTCAGTTACTAACACTGTCTATGCCTGAAATGAAAGTCTTATTTTTGATTTGTAAATGAATAGCAATTATGTGTAGTAAGTGATACTAAAGGATGTACCAAAAATATTTATTTCTAGTAATGAGATTATGGGAAATTTTCATATGCTTATTTTAACATTTTAATGTTCCAGCATTTCTGTATTGAGTATAAATTATGTTTGTAAAAATTTATAGTTTCCTGGAGAAAAATACAGTGAAGGAATGTTTAAAACTTTCTTGATTTCTGTTTGTGGATTAATATGCTTGAAATTCTTTTGGCTCCTTGCTTCCTTATTTCTATCTAGACCATTAGTAGCTATGGAATATTTGTTATTTACAACCAACTCCTCTGAAAATTGGAGTATTGTTGTTTCTTCTTACCTGTATCTTCAAAAGTTACTCTATCTGCTAAGATTTCCTCTTACTGGAAAGAATCAAGTAGTCATTTCTAACTGTCCTGTTTTATACTTTTTCCCATTTCTCTCCGGGGGTACTCCCAGTCTTCTGGATAAAAGATTATGAATACTAACTTACCATACCTACCTGTGCCACCAGACAACTGGATCTCTTCTGTAGTCATAGCAACCCTTTTAGAGACCTACTCATATCCTTTCTAATTAAAAAAAGGTGCCATCTTTTATAGAATGAAATCGTTTGGAAGTACCAAGAGCAGGAGCTAAATTCTGTGTTTTGTATTACACTGTTCTATATTTTACTTGATCCTTTATAAACAATGGTTCCCTATAGGAATGGGCACACACTTCTTGATGAGTCACTTTGCTTAACCATTTTGATGTCTAGAATATTTGCATTCAGGAACATTTTCATTTGAACTTGAAAATCAATTTTTAGACATTAAAATTTTCATTACTACAACATTTTCATATGTGTAACAGTTTATTTCTCTCTTTTCTCTCTGAGACTCAAGAAATGGAGAGATGAAGTAAGAAATGCCCATATTCATAGTTGATATAATGCTTGATGATGGAGTAAAAATCAGAAAAGGCTTGTGGTTCTGGGATGAGTTGAGTGTTAGGGCTGGTATAAAGGGCTGGAATAAAGGGTGAGATAACAGCAAGGGGCGGTGTTTTATATTTTAAAACAGGAATTTTGAATTAGCTGATTTAAAAAAAATAGCCATTTTAGAAATTTCCACTGTGGCTTAAGATGGCTGAGTTAGGACAAGGCACCTAGTCCATATAGCGCTTTGTATCCTTTCAGCCGTATTCTAACCAGCTCATAAAACTGAGGCAAACAGATTGGTGAACAGAAGAGTCCTGGTTCTGGGACCAAGAGGCATGCTGTCTTACTTCTCAACTCTTTGAACTTGAACCACCTCTACTAATCATGACTGATTTGGTGCTCTGAAGGGGCCATTACTGATGGCTATTCTGATTAATGCTGTGTGGTGTGTCAGTGTTCCAATTTCCTGTGACTTTCCATCTGGGTAAATAGCTGTCATCATTAGGTAATGGCTGCTTTGCTAGGCTATCAAATTACTAGGCAGTTACTACAATCTAGTGCTGATTTAACATGATTTGATTTAATAATTAGTTATGATTTTCCCATTTTCACTTTTAGAAGAATAGTAATTTAAAGTGTCTACTTTTTGCCTTCTGTTTCCTTGCTCTTTGATATTTGTGTATTCCCTCACAAATATACTATATCATTTTTTAAGAACAAAATAATAGAGTAGTTAATGGCCACTATAATTTAACTGTCATGATTGTCTTTCATAGTAGGAATATAATCCATAAAATCCTTGGTTTTTTTCCTTCTCATTTGCATAATTTCAGGGGTATAGTGGCCTGGGAGCAATAAAGAGTGAGGTTTTATATTAAAGTTCAGGAAAGAGCCCTGACTGGTATATGTGATTAAAAACTCTAATGACACCTATATTACTAAGCAGAATGGAGGAGCATATTGGGTGGGGATATATAATCCCATTTACCAAAATATATTAGATCCTCCTACACTCAAAGAGTTATAGGTCAAAGTTATTACTTACATGAGTTTTCCGTAATGTTGATTTTGGACTTGCTGAAGAAATCACCATATAACCCACTGCCCAAGCAAAGACAAATTTATTGCTTACTGCAAAGAGGAAGGATCCTTTTTTGACAGAACCCTGGTAGCATCTCCAAAGGGAAAGTTCAAGGGCAGAGTATTTCCAAATCTTGGGCAACCTGATTTTGAGGTAAATCTTACATGAAATACTGAGAGGGACTGAGAAAATTCCATGATACAATAAGGTAGTGAAAAGCTGTAAAGATGATACAAAGAGTTCCCATGCCCAGTTCCACACCTAGTTTCCCCTATGGGTGGGAGATAACATTTTACATTTGAATGGCACATTTTCACAGCTAGGGAACCAATATTGATATAACATTATTAACAAAATTCTGTAGGTTATTCAGATTTTCTTAGTTTTGTTTTCCACCTAAGGTCCATTTTGTCTCAGGGATCTTGCTCAAGATACTATATTATATTTAGTCGTTGTGCCTCCTTAGGCTCCTCTTGGTTCTAACAGTTTCTCAGACATTCCTTATTTTGATGACTTTGAAAGTTTTGAGGACTGGTCAGAAATTTTGTAGACTGCACCTCAGTTGGCTGCTGATGTTTTCCTCAATACTAGACCACGGTTATACATTTGGGGAAGAAGTCCACAGAAGTAAAGTGCCCTTCCCCTCATATCATATCAGGGGTGCCTGCTTTCAACATGACTTAAGTGTTGGTGTTAACCCTGATAACCTAGCTGAAGTAGTGTTTGTCAGGTTTCTCCACTGTAAACTTCTTTTTCTTCCTCGCCCTATACTGCACTCTTTGGAAAAACTCACTGTGTACAGCTCACACTTAAGGGATGAAGATTAATGCTCTACTTCCTTCAGGGGGCAGTATCACATAAATTATTTGGAATTCTTCTGCATAGTAGATTGTTTATTCTCTCTCATTTGAAAAAATTCAGGTATTTATTTGTATTAGTATGGACTCATGGATATTTACGTTGTACTCTGGGTTACAATCTACTAATACAGCACTGGTATTTTTTAAACCATGTTTTCATAGTTCATATCCTATTTTTCTAAATGCATGGGATATAAAGATTTTCATGCACAGTCTTTATTTATTTCTCCAGACTCTTTACTGCCACTCCTTTATCCATCCACTTAACAGAATTATATGAATTGTCCGAGGCAGCCAAATCATGTCCCCTTTGTCTTAACATAGTCTCTTTAATTTGCCTGGAATATTCTTCCCTTTTGCATTTAATTTTTTAACTTCTACATATTCCTTTGGACTCAACTCAGCATCCCTGGAAAGCTATCCCTGACACCTTCTACATTCAAGGTGCTGCTTGCAGCACTTTTATCATTCTCATGAATTTGTTTTTAAGACTTATTAAATATATTTTAAATTATTCTTTTGCTAATATTGTCTTTTAATAAATGTGAGAACATCCAGAGAATATGTATGTTTTAATAATTCCCATACCTCTATGTTAGTAGGCACATAAAACCCCATAATCCTTTATCTGTGGTTTCAAAGTTGAAAAATTCCATGAGAGAGCTATTAAAACCAATAGGTTTTTTTTACTTATTTGGTGGCAGAGCTTGACCTAATGTGAACTTTTTTGGCAGCAAAATTATATCTGAATATTTGAATTGATGAGAGGCTATTAATAATCTTAATTCCATTGTTTTGTTGTAGAAATATTGGATTTGATTACCAAGTACTGACTCAGACTTCATTGCACCATGTTACCTCTCAAATTTGAAGAGTTTTTGAAATGTGTAGGACACTAATAGTTCTGTATTATGGCTTGTATCTCTCTATTATATTCTTATAAAATGTTAATATATTTGAATTTCAATAGTATAACAAAAAAATGACTTTCAGCCAATCCTCTAGAAAGATGAGACAACCGTGTAGTATCTGAAGAACAGTTGAATTTATTACTTACTTAAGTAATAGAGAACTATGTTGATCAGAGTTAATTTTTGAATGAAATAACTTATTTTACATGGGTTTTTAAGGAAGCATTCTTTTAAAGTTGTAGTGTTGACAACAGAGAGTAGGTTAACACAGCCTTGGGAATGTTCATTGGAGTAAATCTGCCACCTATTGGCTGACCTTCAAAGCATGAGGCCAATACTGATTGAGGGCTTACAGAAGCATGTTCACTAAAGCTAGGTGTCCTTGACTGATTATACGGGTTAAATACCAGTTCTACCTTATAGAACTGACACTGATTGATTAAATAGGATTAAAACCTGATATGCCAGATCTGCTTTAAAGACTGACAGTCTTTTTCTAGAGCCATAAGGATACTTTCCCCTAATTTTCAGTGCACACCGAAGTGCTTCTTTTTCCCCTTCAAAGTATAACTTTAAGAATCTTATTCTTTTTTTTTCTTAATGTTTTATTTATTTCTAGCAGAGAGAGAGAGAGAGACAGCGTGAGCAGGGGAGGGTCAGAGAGAGAGGGAGTCACAGACTGAAACAGGCTCCAGGCTCCGAGCTGGCAGTCAGCACAGAGCCCGACGCGGGGCTCGAACCCATGAACCGCGAGATCATGACCTAAGCGAAAGTCGGACGCTTAACCGACTAAGCCACCCAGGCGCCCCAAACTTTCACCTGTATGAAATGTCTCAACTGGGAGGTAAAGTGGTTGTGGGGCTAGGGTCCAAGTCATGATGTACTTGGTCTTTTGAACTCCCCATGGATAGGATTCACTTCTTTCTCTTGATTAGGAAAGTAGGTCTGTGGGTACCTGGGTGGCTCAGTCAGCATCTGAATTCGGCTCAGGTCATGATCTCACAGTCAGTGAGTCTGAGTCCCACATCGGGCTGTGTGCTGACAGCTCAGAGCCTGGAGCCTGCTTCGGATTCTGTGTCTCCTTCTGTCTCTGCCGTCTCTCTCCTGGACTCACACACACACTCTCTCTCTCTCTCTCTGTCTCTCAAAAAGTGAATAAACATTTAAAAAATCTTATTCATAGAAACCAAAGACTTGCTTATAACATCTTTTTCAGCACCAAATTGAGGAAAAGATTCTTAATAACCTTTTTGAAAAATACTTAGTTTTGAAAGAGACAGAAAGAGAGAGCATGCACATGAGGGTGTGGGGCAGGAGCAGACAGAGAAACAGGCAGTGAATCCCAACGAGGTGCCATGCTCTCAGCGCAGCACCTGATTCTGGGCTTAAACCCACGAACCCTGGGATCATGATATCATGATGCTTAACTGACTGAGCCACTCAGGTGCCCTTAATGAAATAATTTTTTATATTTGTTCATTCAGGTTAGAAATGAACAGGGCTTGAACAGGACAGCTCTGGCAAATGCCATAAAAATAATTTTAATAAAAATTTGGATCATTTGGTCAGGATACTTTTTTTAAAAAAAGCATGTAAATCTGTAACAAAAAATCTTTCATCTTTCTAGTTTACTTTAATATAATTTCACTTCTATCTTGGTTCTATTTGCTGTAGAAATTCTGAGACTTACAAGAATCAGCAGATCTATGTTGTATTATTTCTATTAGCAGCAAAAGAATCTGGTGTTCCTAGCATTTCACTCAGTTAGAATTCTTAGGATATTTACCAAATTCAAAGGGATATATGTCAAAGTTTTGGGTGCAGATGAAATGCCTAGGAGCATGAGGATATGACGTTTTATTACCGATGTATACATTTCTAATGAAAATATTAAACAAATCATCCTTAAAGGATTTTGAGACATGCAATAGTATAAAAATCTATTGCTTTTTTTTTTTTTTACCAATATGCTTTCAGTTTCTCCTGATGTCAAACCATATATGAGAAAGTAGAAGACCGCCCGTAGATTATAGAGTTCTTATTCATTTATATAAGATAAAATTTTGAAATAATTAGAAGATCTATGTTGCAGGAAGGAATTTTATTTTTGATTCCTCTCCTTTCCCTTCCTTATCTATTGACTGCCTGGAAGGAAAAGGATCTTTGGTGAAGAAAAATCAACTATAAATTGTAAGTGTGGCTAATCCATGGTCATTGTGCTATGAAGTTGTCAGTGTTAAAAAAAAAGATGGGTTGACTTATAGATATTTCATTCTAGTTAGTCTGAAAGATGTAAGGCTTCCTCCTGTAACACATTGTTGGGTTCTGTCTCGCTGAGAGGAGTCTGGAAGACACTTGGAATTTTAAGAACATTGTGCTACTTCTTTAGAAACCAGAAGGAGGGCAGAAAATTAGAAACAGGACAGTGATGTTGGTGGGGAAAGAGAAGAGGGGAGAAACACTCTGAGCTTTGAATTAAAATGTGAATAAGCAAGAAAAGTAAATAAATGTTTTTACCATTTATTGGATTTTATGTGCAATTAGTAAGCACCTAACTAAAGTTTGCTTGCTTCCCAGAATATAATTTTTCTAATTGCCTTTCCCTACATTTCTTCCTTTCTGCACGGAATGTTCTTCCTCCAACTCATATTCATCCTATGATTCATATGTCACCCCTTCAGAAAGCCAATGTCCACTCCACCTTAAGCAATCCTCTTCCAGTGATCCATCACCTTGTCTCTTTCCTACACTGCACTTATACTACAATATGTAATATCTTACACAGTTTCAAGTTCTCTTGTTAACACTCTACCTCTCCCAACAAAAGATTGAAATGGAAAGAACAGAAATTCCGATGCTATGGTAGTCAGCTCATACTGGTTTGTAAAGTCAGTAGTTATTCTGGAAGCACGACAAGGGGTGTGATATTGCACATGGAGCCATGTTGGAGTATGTATACAGTGGAAATTGGCAGGTGCTATAAAGCAGGACTTTCCTTTCTCCGGGGAGTTTATTGTTAATCATTTACCAGCACATCCTTGGTAAGGAAAAGGTCTGTATTGATTACTATACTCTTGGGCTCCTGACTGTGACTGTCATGTATTCATGCCCAATAAATACATGTGAATGAGTGCACAATAATTTGAGAGGGTTACAATTATTTTCTGCTGCTACATATTTACTTTTTAGTACATTACATATGTACTAAGTACAATATACATTTACTTTTTAGTACATTTACTTTAATACATTATATATGTACTACAGAGGATTGTTTTTTGTTTGATACACATTCACAGTAAATGTGTTCATTTGAATCTGTTAATTTCTCCAGATTATTGAGAATAACATTATTTAGGGTAATTGGGTGAGGAAAAAAATCAGCCCTCTGCCATGAGAGTTTGGACAGGTTTGTTGTATAGAGTGCCGACCCAGTGACTCAAATGATTGGATCCAAGCTCTGATTCTGCTACTAACCAGTTCTGTGACTTTAAGCAAGTCATCACATTTTTCTGAGCTTTACCATCCCTAATCTCTAAAATTATAAGATTGCATTGAGCAGTACTTAATATCTTTCAGTTTTAAGATCTTAGATTTAATCTTTGCTGGTATACTGTTATTTTTTAACAATTAAAGCCTATGTCTAAAAATTAGTGTGAACTAATATCCCAGGCATATCTTCTTGTCATTTATTATGTCTCTCTACTTACACATATATATTTCAGCTCAGTGATATATGTATCATATCTTCTGTGATATATATATCTTCTCCCTGCTATATATGGTAAGCTTGGATATATTAATGTCCTTTTAACCCTGCTTCCTTTTGTATTTCTTTCAGAATCTGAAACCTTTTTCACAGATGTCCCAGTACTTATCTGCACCCTCCTTGATCCATTCTCTACCAAACTTGCATATAGAACCCATGATTATTCTTCCTTGTTCAATATTACTCCCTTCATTTTCTTTTTAAACACTGTGTCTATGTTTATGGTCTTTTGCATGGAATTATGTTTATCAAAATGTTCTTTTAGTGTGTTCTTCTAAAAGTAATTATAGTAGGTGGCAAATTGTCTGAGCTTGCCACTTCAAACTTTGTTATAAAATTATTCTATCTCCATACAAACCTAAATTTCTTACTGTTCCAAACACGAAGATGCTTCTTTATTTTCTTGCCCAGGTAGAAAATGTAGCACAAAGCATTTCTTTGATAGGAAGCCTTTTAAACATTTTATATGGTATTTCATTTGGGATATGGAATAGCTGATTTATTTTCCTTTTCAAAAGGAATCCTTTAGATCTTCTTTTTTTTAATGTGTTTTTTTTTTATTTCTAGGAGAGAGAGAGAGAGACAGTGTAAGCAGGGGAGAGTCAGACAGAGGGAGTCACAGACTCTGAAACAGGCTCCAGGTTCTGAGCTGGCAGTCAGCACATAGCCCCACGTGGGGCCTGAACCCACGAACCGCGAGATCATGACCTAAGCGAAAGTCGGACGCTTAACCGACTAAGCCACCCAGGCGCCCCTCCTTTAGATCTTCTTAGAGCAGCTTAAAATTTTATGCTTTAAAATAAGTTGCAAACATCCATTGCTGCTCTTGTATACTATAGAAAGTCAGATGACTTACTTACATATTTTGGACATTAACTGAATATGGGGTGCAAAAATGGTTCACTTTCCCCATCTTTTTTTTTTNTTTTCTTTCCCCCTTTTTTTTTTTTTTTTTTTTTTTTTTTTTTGCCTTGTTGCTTTTGCCTGTGTATCTTTCATCAGTTCCCCATTGGTTTAGCCACTTGCCCATCATACTCTCTACTTTACCAAATCTCTTTAACTTCTGTTACAGGTTGAAATTTTTTGTGGTATGCCCGTGTATATATAGAAAGCATTATAATCACATTTATTTATGAATCAGGCACACAGTGTCCCAACTATATATCTAGAACCTTTATAAACTCTTTACTATTATTAACATTAATGTTTACAACAGGATTGTGAGGTAGGCACTATTAAGCCCCATTTAAAACAATTCATGTTTATTTATTTTTAAGAGAGAGAGAGAGGAGAGAGAGAGAGAGAGAGAGAGAGAGAGAGAGAGAATGAGCGGGGGAGGGGCAGAGAGAGAGGGAGATACAGAAGCAGGCTCCAGGCTCTGAGCTGTCAGCACAGAGCCTGTCATGGGGCTGGAACCCATGAACAGTGAGATCATGACCTGAGCCAAAGGCAGGTGTTTAACCAACTGAGCCACCCAGGTGCCCTTAAGACCTATTTTAAATACAGAGACTAAAGTGGGAAAAAATCAAGTAAGTAACTAAAAGGCAGGTTAATAATTACAGAGATGAGACTTTGAACTGAGGCTATCTGGTTCTATACCCAAGTTCTTAATCACTACTCTGTATTGCTTTTTAAAGATACTTCCCTGCAATAAGTAAGAATCCTAAGAAAAATTCTCTGAAGTAATGTAAATTCCATGGATTTGGGTATTTTATGTGCTTTATCCAAGTATAACTCATCTTCTCTTACATGAAGCCCTAAGCATTTCTTTTAAAAGGAATGAATGCCAGATCACATGACTGCCTTTGTTATTAGTGATTTCTCCATTTTATTTTATGAATACCGGTCCTTTTTCTTATTGAATAGTGAACATTTTAAATAGTAAGTAATTACTTATTGAATTGATTTTTTGAAAATGTGGAAGTACTTCAATGCTCTAGACACAGAAGAAATGTTTAGAAAAAATAATTGTCTTGGTAAATAGCTTCAGAGTATATAGAAGAGAACCTAAAGCAGCTTGTGACAGGAAAGGAGAGAAATATAATGTCACTAAATGACATTGCTGGTTAATCTAAAATTTTAAATTTTTTAGTACCTTAAAATTGATCACCAGCAAGTGACAGTAATGAAGCCATTGAATAAAATGGGATGTTGTGATACTAATTATGTCTCAAATAACTACCCATTTGTGGTCAGATATTTTGTATTTTTATCTTTTTCTCCTATAATGGTATAGATTATTAATTTGATGAAAATCCTACATGGCAAAAATCACCACTTTCCATGACCTATTGTAACAAATTCAGTACTATACATCCAGCTGGGAACAGGATAAATATTGAAATCAAAATGTTAGAACTAGAAGAGAACTTAGAAACCAGGTGATTTACCACTTACTGTTATTTTTAATAGTTTTTATTTTTTAAATTGAAGTACAGTTATTAGTTTAGGTATACAGCATAGTGATTTGACAATTATATACATTATGAAATGTTGACCATGGTAAGTGTAGTCACCGTACAGGACTATTACAATATTATTGACTATATTTCCTATCCTCTACTTTTCCTGTCTGTGACTTATTTATTTTATAACAGGAAATTTGTACCTTCCTCTTCACCTGTTTTGCCATCGCCCCATTCTGCTTCCCTTTGGCAACCACCAGTTTTTTCCCTGCATTTATGAATCTGTTTCTATATCTGCTTTGTTTTTTGATTTCCACATATAAGTGAAATTATATGGTATTTGTCTTTTCTGTCAGACTTATTTCATTTAGCATAATACCCTCTAGATCTGTCTATAATGTCACAAATGGCAAAATTTCATTCTTCTCTATAGCCTGTAATATTTCATTGTGCATACATACCACATCTTCTTTGTTGATTCATCTATCAATGAACATTTCAATTGCTTCTCTATCTTAACCATTGTAAGTAAAGCTGCAATAAACATACGGGTGCATATATCTTGTCAAATTAGTACTTTTGTTTTCTTCAGATGAATCCCCAGAAGTAGAATTACTGGATTCTATGGTGTTTCTCATTTTAAATCTGAGGACCATCCACACCGTTTTCCATAGTGGCTGCTCCAATTTACATTCCCACCAACAGTGCATAGGGGTTCCCCTTTCTCCACATCCTTGCCAACACTTGTTATTATCTTTTTAATACTAGCCATTCTGATTGGTGTGAGGTGTTACCTCAATACGGTTTTTGTTTGCATTTCCCTAATGGTTAGTGACAAGCATTTCCTCATGTATCTGTTGGCCAGCTATTATTTATTTTTATACATGAAAATAAATAGCCAAAGGGAGAATGACTTTTCCAAGAATAAATATCTGGTTGTTGGTAGAGTCCGAGACAAGACAGCGAAGGATTCTGTTACAAGGGTTGAAAATGTTATTTCCTTACCTGCTAGGTGAACTTAGGAGAAGTACTTCCTCTTCAAAAAAATACAAATGTATTTATTCAGTTATTTATAAAATAATTATCATCATCAATTCCACAGCAATTGTTCCTCCAGATTATTGTATTACACAGATGAATAAAAATAGTCCCTGCTCTGTTAGAATTTCCTGAACACATAATAAGCAATGATAATTAATTAATACTATAATAAAAGGTTATAAACATACCTTCTGGAGAATAAGAGATAAGGGACCTCTCTATAAAGTGAGAATAATCAATATTTGTGCAAAAAATAGTTTTTGAGGGTTGATACTCTTATGGCTTCATAATCATAATTTAGCCTTTGATATTCTAGAATATTAAGGTTAATTTAGTAAATATTTTAACTCCTTTCTTTTCAGTTTGTGTGCCTATCACATCTTTTTCTGTTACTGCACTGTAGATTTTTTAAAAATGTTTATTTATTTGAAAGAGAGAGTGTGTGTTCAGGCAGAAGGGGCAGAGAGAGGAAAAGAGAGAATCACAAGCAGGCTCTGTGCTGCCAGTGCAGAGTCCCACATGTGGCTTGATCTCACGAACTGTGAGATCATGACCTGAGCCAAAATCAAGAGTGGAACTCTTAACCAACTGAGCTACCCAGGTGCCCCTGAAGTATAGATTTCTTGAAGTAAAATGAAACTCAATTAGATAGCTTTCTACACCAATCTGTTAAGGATTGCACCTTTTATATATGACCAACAACAAAATATTATATTTATGTTAAAAAAAAGGCCAGAAACCTTTGTCATAGCTTCTTATCTGTTTCTTTCTTAAATGTAAACAATCTCTGTTGATTTTTGTTATTCTAGCCAAAGGTACTCTGACAAATGGAAATGGGATGACTTTGACTTAAGTCAATGATCCTATTCCCTAAATTACATCTTAAATTAGAAAGAACTAGAGTAGTATTAAATTCAAGTAAAATGGTTTTATCACTTCAAAATAGACCTCCCATTAATAATTATTGTGAGATAATCTTAATATTAACCAAAGAACTACTTTCAACTATTTTGAAGATCTTTCATAATATAACTTTTAACGTTTCTGCAATTTATTATCTTCTACTTTCTCACATGAAAAATCAAATACCTATTTCCTAGTAGCAATAAGTTATTTGTTTTTGTTTAATAAAGGAATTTATTAAATTTAAAGACAAGATACCTTAGACTAAGCCAGACTAAGCTGTCCCCTTCAAAAATGCTACAAAAATATTTTTGTGCTTTTTTCATATCACTGTGAACTAATTTTTTTCTCTCCACAGTTTTGCATTAATTAATAATAAATGATATGAAGAGTGAGACTGGTGCTTAATCTGTGACTTTGTGCATGTGTTGTGGGTTTGTCTACTAGTTTTGTTGAGGTACTTAAGTAATGTCATACCTATTCCCCCTCTGAGTAAAAGTTGTGTTTTATTCTTATCATCCTGGAACAGAAATTTTCAAAGTGTGGAATAGAAATCCTTGGTGGACCCTAAGAGCCTTTTAAGAGGTCTTTAAGGTTATAATAGCACTAACATGTCCTTTGACTTTCTTACTAGCATTCTCTCATGAATATTCAGTGGAGTTTTTCAGAGACTACATGATGTTTGATATTGAATTAGTTTGAGTGCAGACACAGATAAAAGAACCCAAGTACCTTCTATTAAACCAGGTATTAAAGACATTTGCAAAAATGTAAAACAATAACATTCTTTTCACTACATGTTCCAAATGTTATTTGTGTTACTACATAAAGTTTATCATTGTTGCTTAAAATAAGTAAATGAATGAATAAATTCAAAGTTCTCCCTTAATTTCTAATTTGATAAATATCTAAAGGGATGACCCACATTTAAATAGCTTTTTATTCTTTCTACATAATAATAGACTTTGAAACCAAAAAGTTTGAGAACAGCTCTCCCAAATAAGTAAGCCAATGAAGCTCGTAGCCCTTGTTCTAGTATCCAAAACATTAACTTAACCAGATGGCCAAGTAATCACTTAGTGCTGCATAGATGCCTAACTACAAATAAACTTGAATAGGTTGTATATAGTAAAACAACATATGCATGTAGATGTTAGATATAGAGAAAACTAGACAGTAGGTAAAATAATTCTCACAGTGATTAATAAATCTGCTCAACTGAATCTAAATTAAAAGTGAAAAATGATAATTCCTCCTTTAGTTATAGTCATGAAGAGATTATCCCAGTCTTTCCTAAGTAGCTCTACTGATAGTCCCAGAGCATTTCCCTTGTTTTCCTGTCCTGGATAAAACTGCATGATTTAGTAAATGAAGGTTCCATTGCCATCTAAGAACTGGGATCACAGCTGAGTTGACTTACATCATCCTCCCTTCTTCCTACCCATCCTCTTCACACCTTGACCTCTTTAACTCTTTCAAGCCCTATGCACCTCTAAGTGTTACTAATCTATATTGGATATTTTAGAATATGTAATGTTACTTCCTTTTCTTACACAATGTAAGTCTGTGTAATGAAACCAGCGCACACAAACTCTGTTTACACATTCAAATTAGACAGAGCTTAATTTTAAAAATATATTGTTTCAAAGAGGCTAAGTTTTTTTAATCCTTAGTCTATAGATAGGCATTCTGAGAACTAGACAGGAAATGGAAAATATATTTATTTTATTTATTTTTTCCATTTCTAAAAACTTTTTATTGGATGTAATGTAATATAAGTATAGAACAGTACAAAAATCATAAATAAGGGAACTGATGAAGTTTCACAAACTGAATACAATCATGACATGATTATCTATTGAAAGAATACATTCCCAGCTCCCCTGAAGCCCCCTTATGCCCCCTGCCAGGTCCCTCCCTTAGCCCAGTGCACCCCTAAAGCTGTCTTGATTCCTCACTTCACAAATGAATATGCCTGTTTTTCACATAAATGGACAAATACGGTGTGCTCTCTTGTCTCTACTCCTTTCACTAATCACGTTTGGGAGATGCTTCTAAGGGGACTGCTCTCATCGCTGTAGAGAACTCCATCCTGTGAAAGTCCCATGATTTGTCCACTCTACTGCTGACGGACAACAAGTACATCTGTGTTCAGAGGAAACTTTATGAAAATGAAGTAAATGGAATACCAGCAACCCTTGCCATAAGTGGAAAAGGCTCGTGCTATTGTCCTCTAGCTCACATTGGACCACAAAAATACAAAACTTTGATCTGTGTGCTCCCTGGAGTCATTGTGAGCTCCCTTCCTCACAGAGATGTTGAGCTGCCACCGCTCCTGCTCCTCGTTAGGGCTCTCTAGCTCTGCTTGCCCCTCCTCACTTCCACACATCTCCCACTGCCTGCAGACCAGCAGCCAACAGCTTTGCTGTCTTCGGAGTCCTGCAGACACAGATTCAAGCCCTGTTTCTCTGCTTCTTAGCTATTTGTCCTGGGCAGGCTGCTTAGGCACCGGGAGCCTTGGTTGCTGGTCCATGAAATGGTAGTTCTTGCTCAGGTATGTGGGAGAATAAAATGGAAGAGACTTTAAAGGATGAATCTGATGAGAAGATAGGAAATTCTAAATGTGGGGAGAAAATATCTATCATTTCTTTCTCTACATAGTTATCATAAAATGAGAAAAATTTCTAAAGGGTGAATAAAATTATATAGTGAAAATGATACTCAAATCAGGAAAATAGTCAAAGATCATACACTTCTTCAAAGTTGTGAACCTAAAAGATTGCTTGAAGCATTCCTTTGAAATAGTAATAATCAACTGGATTCACCTTTAAGGGTAACAGTATTCTTGAAAGCATTTGTAAGCTTGGTGTTAGAAGAAAAAAGGTCAGTGGTTGACAAAATTATGAACCTTGCGTTACATATTATCACATAGTTTAATAAAAGGAAGACACCTTGTTTGGCCTCTTTTGATGTGGAAAAAAATCTTTGATTCTCTCTGGTGCTGGCTTTTCTTTTCAAAAGGGTATTGCCTGGTGAAATTCTTAAACTTCTTTTTCCTTGCCTTATTCTTTGAAACTTTTCTTTATATGTTAACAATGATCCCTTTAACATTCTAAAGTACTTATTTTTGGCATCCAGATTATGAATGTAACCTGTAGTTTTTAATACAATACATTAATGGCTAAAAGAGAGGCCTCTCAAATTTCTGAAGTTTGGAGTGCTAGAAAGATCCTTTGATTGTTGATGTGTTTTGAAAACTGATTTTATTTTATTGCTGCTGCTATTGCTATTCCAAAGAAAATCTAAATTTAAGGAAATTGTTGGGGTTAAAAATTATATTAAAAATTCTGAGAAAATATTTTTTGCTAGCTGACTCACTCAACAAACTCTTGCTCTCCTGGAAGAAGCAAACAGCCATGTTGGCAGCACCACATGGCAAAGAAGAGTGCAACCTGTAGTCGACAGCTAGCGAGAAGCCTAGTCTCTTAGCCCACATGATAACAAAGTCTGCCAAACATCTAAGTGATCTTGGAAGTTGCAACCTCTTCAGTCAGAACTGAAGAAGTTCAGATAAGAACAGAGCCCAGCAGACACCTTTATTGCAGCCTTGTGAGACCCTAGGCAGAGGATCCACTAACCTATTCCTGGACACCTGACACAGAGAAACCTTGAGATAAGTGTATTGCTTTAAATCTTTTAACTTTGTGGTAATTACATAACAACAAATCATTAATAAACAGCCCCATCTAGATTTAAGAAAAGTTGTCAAAAACTCAATTACAATATTTTATTTAATTGTACCTGCTGAATTATTCTTATAGAAAAAAATAATGCTCTGTACATCCTTTGATAACTTGTTGCAATCACAAATCACTGCCCCATCCTCATAAATAAACAATGAGGATGGATTGGATTTTAATACCACATGCTTCCCTAAAGCACTTTGTTATCACATCAAACTCCTATATATTTGCTACCAGGAATTTTTGTATCTCCCACTGCAGTGTGCTGCTCTAGGGCTTTGAGATCATATTTAAGCAGTGCTCCCCCATATTTGGGGGAGAGAATAAAAATAAGGAATGGACTTTGGCTGATGAAATTAAGCAAGTATAAAATGTATAGGATTTGTACATAAATTTCGTGATGTTAGAACTGGATCAACTAACCTGTATAAATGAGTACAAAAGAACATATTCAGTATGTGTATGGTAATCATTAAAGAAAAAAATTCAATTTCCTGCCAATGAAGGACTTTATTTTAAAGAGAATATCTCTACTCAGCATATTAGAAATGAGCAACTTTGATTAGGAATAGAGATGCTATAGATTTTATTCTTCAGTGAAAACAAAATTTTGTATGCACAACTGCTAGGCAGGAGGAATCGGATTGCTCTAAAGCTAGTGATAAATATTCATGGAAATAATCTAGGCAGATAAGAAAATAACCAGTTTTTGTATGTAAGCATTTATCCCTTGATTTTAGAAAGGATTATTTTAGTAATGTGTTTAGAATTAAAAAAAAAAAAAACTTGAACCACAGTTGAACAGAGAAAATATAAAGTTGGTGACTACTGGAATTGAAGACTGTGTTGAATCTCCCTTGAGCTCTAAGGATAATCCAGACCCTCTAACAATGCAGCTCTTCCCAGGAGGCCTAGTGTTCTGTCAACAGGCTCTTTCTGTTTCAGATTTTAGCAACTACAGATTTTTAAAATTCTTATTTACACTTGTTGAATTTCTTTTCTTTTTAACTTTTAAGATTTGTGGCTGAGGCTCTTATAAAGTCCACCAACAGGTTCAGTTCATGGCTACTGAGAGATGAGACTTGGGAAATATAAAAATTAGTCAAACAATATTTTCAGCCCGTGAGACGCATGGCCCCTTTTGCTGCTGGTCTCCTTATGACTTTGTGCCCTAATTTCAGACTGGTCTGGATGAAATCCTGGCTCTACATTTCTTAGATCAATAATCTTAGGGAGTTTCTTAAGCTCTCCAAGCTGTCTTTTTACTTTCCAAAACAGGGATTATAATAATTTCCGCTTTATAATAATGATGTGAACATTAAGTGACATACAATTAGCATATTCTACATGGTCAATAAACATTGATAATAATATTATTTTTCCAACAGCAAGGATTTTTTACCATCTTTCCCTAGGGTCAAAGCTAATTCTCTGTATTATTTATTTCTGCCTTGGTTCTCTGGCTATGTCTTATAATTGATTGAGCATCCTGCTCCCCAATATTCTGCTCACAAGTCTTCCTAAATTGTCTTTTCTTTTATTATCCAGAGTTGTATTCAGTCTCAACTTCTTGCCTGAACTATGAATATGTCTAGTTTGGGGGTTTCTCTGACATTCTCAGTACATATATTCTACCCTAAATATTGTCCTTAAATGACACAGTGTAGAAGACACTTTATTGAATTGGATCTCAAGTATCTTCAGTTTTAATACTGCTTATGTCACTAAGAAATTGCATGTTTTAAGTTAATGATTCTGAATTTTAGTTAGATACCAGAATTGTCTAGCTGATATTTGAAATAGGATGGGCTCATGTTCCTTCTATGCTAAATGACTGGGTAAGAATAGACACATGACTGAAGGGCTTCCTTCTCATAATGCAGTATTGACCAATTAGTTTGTTCTCTAAATAATTTGAATTAAGAAATATTGGTCAAAAGATGTATGTAGAGCTGAAACTTTGAGATAAAGATAAAGCAGAGTTTGCAAACTGTTGCAGAGCATGCATATTTCTCTGTTTTGTAAAAGTTGTATTGGACAATTTGTTCATGGAACATGCATTGTCCAAGTGACTAGAGCTTCCCACTCTAATTCTTATATCCAGCCAATTCATTTATGGGGAGTAAATTTCAGGTCCCCAAATACATTTGTGTTTGCCTTCCTTGAAGTGGGACATGTGCAAGATGGTTGCCATATGAGTCGTAGCTTTAGAAGTAAAGGAGGAAGTGGTCAAAATGTTATTAAATAGAGTTGCGTTGTGGCCATTCACCTCAACTCCAAAAGAAAGAAAAAGACAATTTCTAGGAAAAGATACTAAAACCAAATGAGCTCAACCTTGCATAAATGATATGTTGGTCATTTTTGCTCTACACTTAATTGGTAAGATCAAAAGCAATTACTCACTTCATTGAAGATTTAAAACTCTTCAGGTTCCTACTGTTGGCACCTGACTTACTGTCTGAGCCCCAGACTCCCAGACTGTTTCCTGGGAAATGCTAAATTCCTGTATGGAAGCTGGGTGGGAGGAGGGCTGGGCACTGCTGAGCAGAGCACCATGAGAGAGGGAGGGGGTGTGACAGGGAGTGGGGAAGAGAGAGAGGCAGAGAAAAGAGGGAGAGAGAGGGAGGGAGCACGCACAGGAGAGAGAACTGGCACAGTAGGCACTGCCAGTTGTTCACATAGAAAAGTGATTCTTCCCTGAGTGACTCAGATTCTCAGGGTTTAAATTCACCAGCACATCACTTTGCTTCTTCTCTGACAGCCTGCAATCCACAGCCTGGTGAAAGGAACTGAATTCCATAAGCTGTAAGAACCCTTTTTCTTTGAATTACTCCTTTAACTTGACCAAACAAGTTTTGGGTAACAATTGTTACATTTTCTTTCCTATAGTAGCTAAATTTTCTCACTCCCGTTTGGGCAGTGAGTTTCTTTTTTGGTGAAGGAACAGTGGTTATAATTTCAAATGAAGTTATTCATTCTCACTTTTGTTGACGCTTAACTGTATCCTTTTCAGAAATAAATGGTGGCATTGAAAGCATACTTTCATTTCATCAACCATACACTACTCAATCCTAAAAGGCCTTTTGAAATGCCGCTACCTCTTGGGGCAGCTTATTTTTGTATTTTGGTTTATTCTGAGTATGAGAAAAAAGGTATTATCCAAGGTACTCATTTCAGAAATGCCAGAAAACAAATACCTCTTATCCCTTTATTTTCAAGAATCATTGTTTGTGAACAGGTGAAGAAAAGCGGACAAGCAGAGCTTCTGAATGCAAAGAGAGAAAACTGTACATCTTTCACATAGACTAATGAAGTTATTGCACCTATAAGAAGGACTTTGGCCAGAGTCAAAACCCAGAAAAGTAAATCCTTTTTCACCCTGAATCATAAAATACAGCCTGTATTCCTTGCTTCATAGATTATCATCAAAGATTTTTTTTAAGAGACGAAAAGTTAGTATGAATATGTGTAATTCTCCTTCACCTATAACCAGACAAATTGGAGTTCTTTAGACTGTGCCAATGTCCTATCTTGCCTTTCACTACACATTGTTTAAATATCTTCAAACAGTTGATGAGGAAACTTTACCTAATAATTGTGTTACTCTACTGTGGAAGAAGAAATGAAAAATACAGTAAAGAGAAACTCATCAAGTGTTTTCTCTAATCTCTGATCAATGCAGTACTAGACAGCTATACATCCTGGTTTTGTCCTTTTAAAAATGAAAGTTTATTTATCTGGGTTGGTTTCCAGTCAGTCATTATTTTATCTGGTATTCCTATCAATCTTGCATGGACATTGAGTCTCTGAATTTAGAAGTCAGAGAGACTGGTTCAAATCATGACTTTGTAAATTTCTAGCTGTCTCACCATTGGCAGATTAACTTTTCCTCTCTGCTCTTTATATCTGCCTGGGCTAAAATAGTAAAAATATATACTTAACAGAGTTGCTGAGGGGCTGAAATAAGACATAGACATAGCACATCCCTGTGCCAGGCCCTGTTGAGCACTGTAGCTTATTATTCTAAGGTACATTAAAGCAAAACAAAACAAAAATTTTAGAGTCCACTCATTTAGACATACTTTCTTTGAATTGAGCAGAATTATTTAAATAGAGTTTTGCCTACTCAAAGAAAATATTAATGTTCCATTATTTAACAAATATTTGAAGCACACCCACTTTGTGCCAGCCTCTCTTGGGAGACCTCCGTGAGCAAGAGATACAACTTCCTGCCTCATGATATTCATAGTCAAGTTTATAAAATTTTAATATAAATCTTTTATCTTTTGCCATTTTCTTTCTTTTACCAAGCCTAAGATTTAATCTACACTTTTAATTACACTGAATTGCTTTAAGAGTAGAAGGAAATAGATTTAACATCTTAATTTAGTAAGGAATTTAAAACTTTTTTTAGTGTTTATTTTTGAAAGAGAGAAGGAGAGAGAGAGAAAGGGGGGAGGGAGGGGGGAGGGAAATGGGACAGGGCAGACAGAGACGGAGGCAGGATCTGAAGCAGGCTCTGTGCTGAGATCATAACCTGATCTGAAGTCGATGCTTAACCAACTGAGCCACCCAGGCACCCCTAGGGCTTTTTTTAATTTTTAAAAAATGTTTATTATTTTTGAGAGAGAGAGAGAAAGAGAGAGAGAGCAAGCCTGAGCTACAGAGGAGCAGAGAGAGAGGGAGACAGAGAATCCAAAGTAGGCTCCAGGCTTTGAGCTGTCAGCACAGAGCCCCACATTGGGCTCAGACCCACAAGCCATGAGATCATGACCGGAGCCAAAGTCCATGCTCAACTGACTGAGCCACCCAGGCCCCCCTAAAGCTTTTTAATACAAGGATTGGAAATACAAACTTATATTATTCATAGGTCTTGTAATTATCCACTCTTAACTACAGAGTTTCTGTTTTTGTATCAAAAAAAAAAGAATTTCTATCTTTGTCATGAAATGTTGAAGCCTTTGAATGTCCCGTTAGATCTTGGAAATATGTGGAGCAGAGATTGTCAAATGCAGGAGTCTGGAATCATGAGTTGGGTAGGCAGGTGGAGAATTGGTTTCAAGGGGACCTCAGGCATGTTTGGTTCCATTTGCCTCATATAAGTAGGAGTAATGTGCATCACCTCCAAATGGAGACATTTCTCTCAAACAAAATATTTTACGAATATGCTGAACAGTATCTTCTTAATAGTTTTCCTCATGTAACTAGACTGATCTTTTCTTCTATCCAAAACAAAAACAAAACAAAACTTTATTACTTTATTCTTTTTCCTCATTTTCTTTTCTCAAGATCAGATTCTTAGAGTTGATTCAAGGCACCTCTATCATGTGGTGATATGTAATAATGTTTTAATTTATTTAATGGCACTTCAAAGGCTTCTTGAAAAGCTTCCAAGTCATTTCCATCCTCTCCCCCTCATCTGCTTTTTTTAACATTTTACAAGCTTAATTTTTTTCTGGAAGGGAAAATCCTGCCAAGAGGAAAAATTAACTTGTTTAAATGTTTGTATCATCCTTATTTATGTTCAATGACATTGATTTTACTTCCTTAAAATAAGTAATGCTTTCTTAAATTGAAAACAAGCTTTCAGGACAAATTACTCCAGAGTTGGGTTTTGAACTTCTAAACATATTTCTTCAAACACATTTAAATGAGTATAATTTAACTTTAATATGAGATACTGAAATACAATTACCTATAACAATTACATTGCTTATGAATCTAAAGCATAAGAAGTAGACATCTCCTCAAAGCACCAGTTTTATTCATGGAGCAAGGAAAATTAACAGGGAGATCTTTAAGAAAGTTGGAACAGATTGTTAAGATCGAAAAAAGTAAGAAAAAATGTAAAGGGAATGAATCCATTGTAGTATGGGGAAGCCATATTCCTAATACTTTGGGGAGACAGTGTTTGGGTACACAAAGGTGAATGGACAAGATTGAATAAATGCAGTGCAACTGAAAAGCAGATTCTGCAATAGGAGTGCTTTACTCTTTCTTTTTTAAAATCTTAATTTGGCAGTTACATATTGATAACATAAAATAACATCTGTTCCTTGAACTTATTCCAGGTAAAGGGATGGATTTAGCTTCAAAGAGAAATTATGGGTTGTTAATATTAAAAAATAAAACATTGTAAAACTTTCTCTTCATTCTTCCTTCCATTCTTATACAGAGTTGGATTGGATTTTGAAGTGGCAAGAATTTGGTGCATTAAGTAGTGACTGATACTTTAGGTTTTTGAGATTGGGGATGGTTATCATTGTTTTTGTATTTTAGTAGATTCAAGAAATAGGACATAAATTCATTGTGTCACCTTTTAGTTCTACCTTACCATCAAAATATGTCTTCTGTTTAGACATCTAACTATATCTTTTTGTTTTAAAACTCTGTGCTATTATAGACGTGTATTTAATCTAAACTTTTCTACCACTACATACATCTCAAAAATGATGCTTCAAGAAACAAATGAAGAATCTTATTCTCTGCAAAAAGATTTTCCTGAAATCCAAAATAGAATTTACAACTGTCTTCATATATCATTACTTGTTATTTTTGTAATAACACTTGTAAAGCAGTTTTAATATTACCTGTTGACATGGTTCTATCCCTTACTGGACTTTTCTTTGAGAGGAAGATGTATCTCGTTTATCTCTACTAGGTAGGAAACCACATAAAGCAGACACTAAACTGTTAGCTGGATCAATGGAATTAACATTGATTGTTTTCGAAGTTAATGTTCTATTCCGAAAGCTAAAATTGAGTTTAGCAAGTTTTAGGGAGGATAATTCCCTTTTTTTGATATTATTTCATAAATGTCATGATAGTTACTGGATTTGAGAATTAAATGCTTCTTGAATAAAGCAGCATATGTTTCCATAAAAATGTTATGATTATATTTTATAAACACTTTCAGAAAATATATGTATAATATGTAATAAATATGTTATTAATATATAATAACTACATACATACATGCATGCATTATAAGTATATATAATGGATTAGTAGAGAGAATGTAATGCACATACGAAATTTCAGTATGGAGATATACTTTGGTAGTTGCTAGAATGGAGTATTTTTAAGATATTTTCCACTGCCAGGAACTGAAAACTTGATATCAAAACAGATTAAAAATTAGGAAATATATTATCTTTTGTAACAGAAAAGTGCAGAGATAGGCTTATGAACTGGAACAATATAATTTGTTCTTTTTTCCTGCTATTCTCACATTTTTATCATTATCTTTTTTTTGAACTTCTACTTTCCTCCTTCAAGTTCCTAAGAATAGTAGTAGATGGAGTTATGTGTTTCCTTCTTCATGTCTAAAGAGAAAAAAAAATCTTTCACCTACTCCTGGTTTTATTTTGAATTCCTGAGCCAATCCCCTAGTGGCATGGTTTATAGGCTGATCATGTTTGGACTATTGTGGTCCAACACCAGTAGTTCAGGATGCAGTCAACTTTCTTGAATTGCAGTCACAAGAGGGAAAAGTGCTTTTTGTTTTTGCTTTTTTTGCTTGTTTTTTTATTTTGTTTTTATATTTTTTGGAAGAGTTTATTCTTAAACAAAATTTAGGTTCTAATCAAATTATGAGGAATAAATGTTTGGATGTTGAATAGACATTTAGAAAGTCCACTATAAATAGTGTTTGTATTTTTAAACTGTATAATAAAATTAATAGTCTTCAGGAACATCTAAGTATAAGCTGGAAGAATTCTAGTTTTTTAAAATCTTAACTGAAACTAAATAGATACTGAGATTCTTTTTCCATAACCTAATTCATCATATACTGAGGGTTTTTTTTTTTTGTACTCTTTAAGCTACCTTTACTTACCCAAGATCACATAGTATAGAAATGAAAATCCAGTTGAAATTAATATTCAATAGCTAGAAGATTGAAGAGAGAGTTAACAAATTGGAATTTAGGGTTATTGGAAAACATCCAGAATGAATTACATAGAGGAATAATAACGAAGAATATAAACAGTGTATAAGAGATCAGGGGAAAAAGACTAGAGAGAGAAGATACATAATCTCTCCAACTCCCCCACCCCAAGGAAAAGAAAGGAGAGGAGAGGAGAGGAGAGGAGAGGAGAGGGAAAGGGAAAGGGAAAGGGAATATAGAGTAGATAAGACAAATAGAAAGCAAATTATGAGATGGTAAATTTAAGCCCTACTGTATTAATATGTACCACACATATAAATATACTAACCATAAATCAACACAAAAAGATAAACAACTTAATAGATAAAAGGAATAAAAACACAAATAAATATAAGATAATATTACATACTNATATGTACCACAATATAAATATACTAACCATAAATCAACACAAAAAGATAAACAACTTAATAGATAAGAGGAATAAAAACACAAATAAATATAAGATAATATTACATACCAGGTTGCTAGAATTAAAAGATTGACAATCAAGTATTGGTGAAAATGCAGAGCAACTGGAACTCATCTCAAATTATTTGTTTACTTTAGAAAGCAGGAAGAGTGTAGTAGTTGGAAGGAATTATAAAATGCTTCCATGATGCTGGGAATATTCTATTTCCCAATTTGGGTGGTAATTACATGGGTGTATTAATGAAAATCCATTAATCTGTACTTTAATGATATTTTTACTTTCTTGTATATATATTATACTTATGTAAAATGTTCAGTAAAAATAATCACTTATTTTAACCAGTAAGCCTAATATTTTCATGGGGATATGTAGTTAAACAGCAGTTTTGAGGTTTATTATTACATACACACTATTACAAAGTTATGATTCAGGTTGCAATTTTGTACTCCCTTAAATACCTCTGAAAAGGATAGGATTGTGGTAAATCATCAAAAAGAAAGCAATAGAAATAAATATGAAAAGACATACCCAATGAGTTTACAAGATTTTTAATGTAATATATGATATTGGATTTCATTGTTATTTATAAGGTATGTAAATGCCAGAAAAAAATCATCACTTAATACGTCAAAAATCTCTGACCTTGAATTTCAAAGTTAATTCTGGTTATGTGACCTCTCACAATTCTATCATGTCCTCCTCTCGATGTTAGTGAAAATCCAATTCATGACTAACGTCTCTTACTACACTTAACACTTCTTTCCCATTGATTCTTTTCCCATTGATATATCACCTTTGTTTTCTTCCTCATTATTCAGATCTTAGCCTAAAAGACTTTTCATCACAATAATTTTTCCCTGACTCTTTTTTGTAAGTTTTTATTTATTTTGAGAAAGACAGAGAGAGTGCAAGTAGGGGAGGAGCAGAGAGTGAGCGAGAATCTCCAGCTGGCTCTCTGCTGTCAGCACAGGGCCTCATGTGGGGCTTGAACTCATGAAACTCATGAAACTAGCAAAGTTGTTTCTGGAGATATTTATATGACATTACATGGTCTGTGAAACACTTCATGAAACTATGAGATAATGACCTGAACTGAAATCGGGAGTCTGACGCTTAAACAACTGAGCCACCCTGGCGCCCCTCCCTTACTCTTAAGCATGTTGTCTTTTTTTGCATTTGTTCCAAAGACTAATTGTTTTAGAACTTTACAAATTAATTTTATGGGTTTACCTATTTCTCCAAATCTTTGAAGTCTTTGAAGTCAGGGATTGCATCAAACATGAAGACATCTTTCTAATTCCTATCATTAGACTAGAATGCATTGCACATGCCCCAAATATATTTATTAAATAGAGAATAAATGAATCAATGAACCAATGTGGTGTTAGCCTCTGGCCAATAGTTGAGATAGTAGAGTTTCTAAATTGTGAAAGCAATTTTTGGAAATTTTTCTTCTGAGGTCATATTTACAAATGCAAATCATGAAGTGACAGTTTTTATTGGAAGTGAAAATATGAAGTGCTTCATAGTCCATGTAATGTCATATAAATATCTCCAGAAACAACTTTGCTAGAGTTTTGTTTTTCTTTTATATATGCCTAGTTTGAACACTTTGGGTTAATAACTGCTTTCACAACAAATAGTTTTGACATAGTTGTCTAGATTTGTCCGATCAGAATTTACTTTCCCTGATAGAGCTTTTGGAATACAAAGGCACAAAATCTCTTCATTTATCTTATTAGAAGACTCAAGGTATTCAAATTATGTTTAGGTTGTATATATTTCCATTCTTCTCTCTGCAATGCTTTTTTCTTCTTCCTGCTCATAATACTTATAATGTACGTAGTTTATCCCTAGATATAAATTCTCATCATTTTCTTGTTTAGTAAGTACATACTAGTACATTTTAATATACTGTGAGGGTTAGATCTACCAATTACCGGTGAATGTTTTGATATTATACATCATATCCTACAAGTCTAAAGCATTTCAGTAGCTATTTCTGCTTAAAAAGGCCCAGTAGAGCTCATGTTAAGTACATTTTCTCTCTCTTTTCCTTATATCGGAACACACACAGACACACACAGATACACAGACACACACACAAACCCTTATACTTAAAATAATTTTTAATATTTATTCCTTTTTGAGAGACAGAGACAGAATGTGAGCGGGTGGGGGCGGGCAGAGAGAGAGAGAGAGAGGGATACAGGATCTGAAGCAGCCTTCAGGCTGTGAAGGCTGTCAGCACAAAGCCTGGCCTGGGGTTGAACTCACTAACATGACATCATAACTGGAGCCGAAGTCAGATGCTTAACCAACTGAGCCACTGAGGCACCCCTACACACCCTTACACTTATATCTACTTGTCTATATAGCTTTTTTTCCAAAAAAAGGAAGAAAGCTATAATAAAAACTAAGTTTTCCCAGTGGTGTCATTAAAATTGAAAAGGCCAATCTTGAATACCTACTTGAACAAATCTCAGAAGTATGAATGATTGTTGTTTGGGGGAGTATATTCCTCTGATGCAGCAATAATCCACTGATCTGCTTTCCAACTCTAATTGTTTGTTTGTATTTTATTTCTTTCTATAAATGAGGTAATGAGATTTAGAGATTGAAGGGCAGAAATTTAATTGACAATGCAATAAACAGCCATCTAAAGTAAGCTTTCACAAAATGACACCACCACTCACTGGAAAGCTCAACTATATTCAGAATGAATATAAATGGTTACCTTTTGAAATACTCGATGAAATTTCATACCCTTTGAGAATTCCTTTCAATCAGTATTAAGCAAAAGGTTCTTTTAAAAGAGGTGAAGATGAGCAATTATGTTTTGTGATTTTCCAATACTGCTTTAACATTTCTTCTGTAGGTTAGGTGATATATCTGAACACTTCAGGGTAAATTCAATAGAAACAGTACAAACTGGTTGTGTTTCATTAGGGCAAAATAGAGCAGATATTTTTATGGGCAATAATAGATTTTATATTAACACCTGCACTGTTTTGCAACAGAAATACTGCCATTTGTGTGATAGTACAACTCTAATTCAGGTAATATATTTGGTTGTATTTCATTTCCTGTTGTTTATAACTTTCTCAAAATAACATTAAAAAGTGATGAGAAGTTTATATTAGTATGGTTCAAACTGTGACCACAAAGTCTGTTGTCATGGCAACTCTGTCCAATTAAAAAAGTACCATGCTCCAGTTTGTGGTACAGTATTCCTTGAAACAAAATTATACTGTACAAAACATTTGGGAATTTTTGAGGTTTATTAATAGGGAATTTGAACTATAGAAATAACGTTATTGGGGAAAAGAAGATAACTAATTTGCTTATTTGCATGTTTTATTAATTTGGTCTAAATTTCTTTGCATTATTTTTCTTAGTCTTAGTATTTCACTAGATACAACATACATATAAAATACATATATATTAAATAATATTGTATACTAATATCACATTCATTTTATTTATTCTATGAATGCTATCATGTTGGAGGTTAGTGAGGGTTTATTCAGATCACCTGATTGATTATTTAAATAGAATTCTACTTCGGGGCCAAGAGAGTTAAGTAGATGTATGACTAAACATATTTTATTTGTAGTCATTTAATCACGTACATTATTTAAGTTTCATTCTTCTGAATCATACATTTTCTACGTTTCACTTTATTTTAATTTTTAGATGTTTTTCCAGAAGACCTTCCATCTATAGAGCCAGATGGCACCTTACTCTTTGGCTTCATTAGACCACTTTTGACTTTGAACAAGTAATATTTCAAATGATTAAATGATATGTATGCCATTGTCTCATTGTGCTTCTGATTTTCACACCCATTCAATCTGTAAATGTATCTCATCTGTGAATGTGGCCAACATTCTTCAGTAGATCTCACATGGCATGTGTTGATCATCTTTGTTCTAGATGTAGGAATGGCAAGAGAACATTATGGATTAACCATAATCTTTCTCCACATTAACATGATGTCCAGAGATCCAGAATTATTTATCACTTTTCGGAGTACTCAGTGTACATAGCAACAACTTGTTACATCGTAGCTATGGTAGACACTTTTGCTTCCAAGAAAATATCCCCACTATCAGCAAACTAGATGCTACTTTTGAAGCCAGATATTTTTTTACTCTTCAGAGAAAATAGACGAAAACCTCAAGTTTTATCAGTTTAAAAATTTTAGGCATAGGCACTGCCAAAATTGTAAGGTACAGTAAGTGACTTTATGATTATAATTTGCATTTATAATTCCTTGATTATAATTATTTAAAAATAGACACATCAATAGGAATTTAAATTAATTAATTTAATACAAGTGGTATGCCTTTTGTCTCCTCTCAAAAGTCTTCTGTCAGTACTTAAGGCAAGACAATGTATATATGCTTTTGCTACAATCTATAGAATTACCAGTGAATAAATGACACTGAAATGATGACTCCAATGAGAATTCCATATTACCTTTGCAATCCAGAAAATTTACCATTGTTCCTCAAATAAACATTATTTGGTATTCATCTAGTCAGAATTCCTCATTTGGTTCTATTATGTTAAAATAGCAAATCACCTCATGCATAAAGCTAGCTCACTAGCGTTTGTGTTTAGTTATAATTTGTTGAAAGATTCCTTATTGTTTTCCTGATGTTTTATCATATGCATGTGGGATACTGTTGGTTTGAGCAACAATGGAAAGCCAATATCACACTCCAGAATCTTGCTGCCTGTAGAATGGTTAACAATAGATAAAATACATTTTTTCTTGGCAGTCTTTGAAAAGTACCTTGGAGAATTACTGTAGTATTATGTACTGTAAGCTTCAGTGAAACTACAGACTAAAGTGTTATTTTCACGGGCTTATTGTATTCAAAATGCATTGTATGTTATTAAAATAGCAAAGCCTTTTATGTTGTTATTTGTGACATCCCTGATGGCAAGATAACACAATATGGAGAAAAGTCAGTAGAATTACATAGGAGAGGTGTAGCCTGCTGACGTACTTACTAGGTAAAATGTAGGGTCATGGAAACTGTTGATTGGGAAACTGAAATTTAATAGGACGTAAAATGCTAATGTGTAGCACAATTTTCTGGACTGTTCCTGCATGGGCACACCTTTCAATTTATTGGCATTTGCTTTCATGATGGTTGTCCATAACACCCCTGGATAAGCTCCTTCCATTACAGTATGGTTCTGTGGCTCACCATCAGAACTATCACTTGTCCAGTACAGTGGCCCACCTGATTCCTGGCTACAGCAAATCCCTGATATAGAAATGGCCTTCTCAGCCTTTCATTGTAATAATGGGATAGGAAGAAAGGACAAAGATTGGCAAAAGAGAAGGAAAACATTATTTCCATGCATTTGCTAAGAAAAAAAAAAAAACTCCCAAAGGATTATGTTGGCAGTGAGTATATTCTTTGAGAGTAAAGTTACAACATGGTAAACAGGGGCATAAATTTTAGTGGTAAAGGAAATTATTTTCAGAGGAGTGTTAACAACTGATACAAACTATATTTTATTTGCTTTTGTGAGATGAAGAAGTTATTTCAAAGGTTAGCTAAGGTAGGATGGGCATTAATGTTTATTGAGTATCTATCATATGCCAAGCGTTGTATTAGGCATGACTATAGATTTTCAGTAATGCTCAATTCATCTATGCAGGGAAGGCATTTTCATTCCATTTTACCAATGAGGATATTTACTTCTACCAACTTACATTGTTTTCTATTAACATCCCAGTATAATATATCTTTATCTTATGCAGAATAGAAGTGCCTAAAGGGTCAGGTGCTATTCATAAACCTTGAGACTGAGAATAAGGAAAACAATCTAATGGCAGTTGGATGACAGTGTGCAGAGCCCTGTGCTCTACCAAAAATGTAGATGTTATAGTTTCTAATGGAGTCTGTATTTAATGTGAGACATGATATGCAAATGTTGAAAAAAAAACATGAAATAGAAATATCCAATAATTGTTTATAGTGCTCTAAAGATAATACAGCTCCTTCATGAAATTATCATGTTTGAACCCAAAAGAATAACGGGACTAGTATTTTATAGTCTTCTTTAATGGTGATAACACTGAGAACTGCACAATTTTGGGTCACCAAAACTGTGTAAACTGTAACAGATGAGAAGTATTGAAATGAGAACTCAAACTGAGCTGTTCTTACTGTGTTTTTTTTTTTATTACATCATATTGAGTATAGGTGAAATACAATAGCATTGATGATGAGCATAGTTACAGTGCATTCCTTCTGCAGTATTTACATATTAAACCAGTTAATCCTTACAACAAATCTAAGAGGCAACTCTTCAATTATCCCAATTTTAGAGATGATAAACCTAAGGCATAGAAGTTAAATGACTTGTTGAAAGAACTTACTAGCTGTAAAGCAAGCAAGTGGCAAAGATATGCTTTGGATTCAGAGAGTGTGGTTCCTGAGCCCATGCCTTAAATGCTATGTTATATTATCTCTATGTAACACTGGTTTGGAAGACTGTCTATGAGCCCTACATCAAATAGTTATTGTGAGAATCAAGTGAGTTAATACATAGAATGAGTTGGAGTAGTGGCTGGCCCTTAATAAATGTTATCTATCATTGACATAACCTATATATTTATTCAAGCACTAGCAATATACTGTTGCAGTGGAAAAGGGTGGCTAGTTACGGAAATTTCAATGGGAAGGTGAGCTTTGAACAATATCAATTTATTATTTCTCATGACTCTGTATTGACAGGGCAGTTCTTTGTTTCATGTGATAATAGCTGGGGATGCAGTCCTAGAAGCTCACTTGGTTGGGCATATCATCATTTTCTTTGTTAAAATGTCACAGAGCCAGCCCAGTTTCAAGATGGGAGGGAATGCACAAGAGTATAAATACCATCTTATTGGAAGCCATCTTTAGACATTAGCTACCATGGGAATATTTAGCAACCTGGTCATGAAATTCCATTTGCTTACTCTTTAAAATCAGATTTTTAAAGTTATAATCTATCTTTATTAAATGAACAGTTCCAGGTTTTGAAAATGTATACAGTCATATAACCACTACCACAAACAAGAAATGTAAGCTGTCCATCAACTCTGTTTCCTTGTATCCTTTTGGAGTTAATCTTCTCCCTTCACTGCAGCAAGTGACATCTAGTGATCTGATTTCTGTTCTTTAAGTTACCTTTTGCAGAATGTCTTTGAAATAGAATCATACAGTTTGTAGATATTTGGAACTGAATCATTTCACTTAGCATAATGCTAGTGTTGTGTGTGGCATTACTGAGTAATATTTCATTGGATATGTACCACAGTATGTTTATCCATTCAGTAGTTGATGGGAATTTTGGTTGTTTCCAATGTTTGGTGATTATGAATAAAGCTGCTGAAAGGATTCATTCATACACAGGTGTTTTTGTTTGTTGGTTGGTTGTTTTTTTAGGTGTATGTATTTTCACTTTTCTTGGGTAAATACCAAAGTGTAAGAATACTGAATCATATAATAAATGTATATTTAAGTTTATGAGAACTGTCAAACTATTTTCCAGAGAAAGTGAACTATGTTACAATCCCACCAGAAATCTATGAGTTGTTTCAACTCCTTGTCAGCACTTGGCACTTGGCATTGTCAGATTTTTTTTCTCTATATTCTAATGGACATGCAGTGGTATCTCACTTAGTTTTTTTTTAAGTTTTAATTTATTTATTTTGAGAGAGAGCAAGAGAGAGAGAGGGAGAGAGTGCACTTATGTGTGCACAAATGAGGGTGGATCAGAGACAGAGAGAGAGAGAGAGAGAATCCCAGCACCTAGCCTGCTGCCAGGGCTCTACCTCATGAATCGTGAGGTCATGACCTGAGCCAAAATCTAGAGTCAGATGCTTAACCTACTGATCGACCAATGTGCCCTGATATCTCATTTAGTTTTAATGACTGAGAATGTAGAGTATATTTTTATGTACTTATTTACAATTCATTTGTCTTATTTGGTAATCTGTCTATATAATTTTTTTGGTCATTTTGGATTTGGTTTGTTTTGTTTTTTGAATTTTGAAAGTCTATTATATACTCTCAGTCCTAGTCATTGTCATATATAAAGTTTGCAGATATTTTCTTCCAATCAGGATTTTCATTTCTCAACGTATCTTTTGAAGAACAGAAATTTTAATTTTGATGAAGTTCAATTATTATTTTTTATTATTAGTGAGTTTTTTGTCTTTTTCGGTGAAAGTTCTGACTAAACAAAAATCACAAAAATGTTTGCTTATTTTCTTCAAGAAGCTTTGTAGCTTTAGGTATTATATTTATGTCTATCATCCATTTTTCATGTATAGTAGGAGATGTGAATCATGAGCAGAAATTTGAAGGACAAAACATGTCTGTCTATCACTTGGATCTTTTTATATATTTCCTGTATAAAATAATAAGAATAGTACAATTCACATATTAAAATCCTATGGAATTAACTTGAAATTAATTACCTTAACTGTATTAGTGTTCCATTATAGGATTCTTTGCATACTGGTTTAGAATGTTTCATTTGACACAAACAAAAAAGAATAGCATTTAAAAAAATTTTTAATGTTTATTTATTATTTAGAGAGAGAGAGAGGCGGAGTCTGAATGGGGGGAAGGGCAGAGAGAGGGAGACACAGAATCTGAAAGCAGACTCCAGGCTTTGAGCTCTCAGCACAGAGCCCTAAGTGGGGCTCAAAGGACCCTGAGATCATGACCTAAGCCAAAGTCTGATGCTCAACTGACTGAACGACCCAGGTGCCCCCAACCACAACCATCTCTTTAACTATAAGTTTAGCAAACATCTTACCAGCTTGAGTATACTTACAAAAATTTATTTAGTTACTTTCAAATTAATTTTGACACTAAGCTAATTTACTCTGCTCTGGAAGTTTTAAAAATGCAAGTTCAAGGAAGAGGATATTTGACCTAATCCTATCATTGACACCTTAATATGTGTTTGAGTGGGACATTAAACTCTGTTTCAATTTTTTGACAAGTAACATTGAGATCTTGAGAGAAAGTAGTGAGACATTATATAGGAAATATATTAAAGACTATAAAATGCCCTAATGATGATGACGACGATGATGATATTCTTATTTAACCTGCAAGTATTCTAAGTCATTCTGAGCATGTCTGCTAGAATAATCTTCTAGGTTAAAGCTTTAAGCCATTCTATAATTCACTGCCTTCTAATAAGTATCCAGTTCTCAACAGATGTCCACAAACTATAGCCATCTGCTCACTCTTCTGCTCTACATTATTAAAGCTTGCCAGATTCATACCTCAATACTTATTTCTTTTTCTTCTTCCTGTCATTGTTGATATGCTTAGGCAATTGTCACTCTTAATTATACTGTGAGCTTCCTAAGGCAATCTAAATGTAAGAACATGTGGCATGGAAGTAGAAGAGATTTGAAAGTTTTGGATTGAGGTCTGTAGAGTGAAGGTCCTACTTATAATTGATGAGGATGAGGAGATTTTGATTGTCATAGGACCAGTAATGCTTTTTTCTTTTTTTGAGTTTTCACTGATATTTGTAACTGCTTGACTGCTTTACAATTTTTTGTGTGTATTTGTTTCCACATCTATAGATAAGACTTAATGATAGTGTTCTTAAAATGCTCTGAAAGGCTTTGGTAAAAAGCTGCATATAAGTGCAAAGCATTGTCTTTCTGTTGGTTGTGTCTCAGAATTTTGCACAGCTTGAGAAAATATGTGTCTTTTCAAGGCATTTTATCCTAAGCTAATTTTGCTTCTCTTTATTTTGATTTGATTGATATTGAAAAAATATCTATTTCAACAACAGTTCTTTGAAGATAACATAGACTGGAAGAAATAGAACAATAGTTTATCAGAAAGTGTTATATTCCTAGTTGAGAAATGATTTGTAACAGGGCACATAAATATTTCAATCACCTAAAATACCACAATGAAAACTGTCAGTGAAATCGATGCCTGTTGAAAGAATCTAGCAACTCTTTTGTGTGAGAGTCATCATTTCCTACACATATTTTAAGATATTGTCCACAGAAACTTGTGTCTGGTACTCACAAAGTTCCAGTGGGTATAGATTTTATGTCAAGTGAAAGTAGCATTGATGTTGCTAGGTTGTAATAGAATTATGTCCTGTTAGCAAGAAAGCCAAGGAGAGAACAAAAATAACACTTTGGCATAGGTAAAGTAAATTAACTGTTTTATTTTTTAAAATAATTCAGATATTATTTTATATAATTCTCTTTTTTAAATAACTTCTTTTCTTCTCTTTGTTGTTTAAGCTTTATGTTCTTTCCCACCGCCGTTTTATTCCCTCTTTTTATTAAGGGGTGACTACTTTTCATGCTTGAATCTTGAGCTGCTTAATAAGTTCTTGCTAAGTATTTCTTTAAATGTTTATTTACTTTTGAGAGAGTGAGAGAGAGAGTGTGTGAGTAGGGGACATTCAGAGAGAGAAGGGCACACAGAATCTGATGCAGGCTCTAGGGTCTGAGCTGTCAGCACAGAGCCCAGTGCAGGGCTCAGAATTCACAGACTGAGATCATGACCTGAGTCAAAGTCAGACGCTTAACCGACTGAGCCACCCAGGCATGCCCTGACTTGCTAAGTATTTTTAGAGCAGTTGCTTTCTTCATTGTTTATTAAGGAACATAGCTATATATTTTTCACAACATTTTGAGGTATCTTTGTAAATTTAAAGGCAATCCATACTGATAATCTTTATATTGAACTGCTTGAAGGAAAAGAGAATAGAGGCTGCTGAGAGGGAGAGAGAAAAAGAGAGAGATCAAAGCCAATCTTAATCAGTTGTTATGGAGGTTTAGAGAGTCACAGTTTGATCTCACTTGCTTTATTCTATATCTCTTCTCAAACCTCTGTAATTATTTTTATTTATTTCAGGGTAAAGACATTTATGCTTTTCTTTTTGAATCTAAACTCCAACAGAACTTAAATGTTTCTGTGTCACCTATTTGAATTCAGAAATCCTTGGAATGTTATAGTGAAAAGGGATGGCTGGATGCCCATTTCGCACATCCAGAAGACCAAGGGAAAAAAAAAAAACAACCAAACACCCTTATTTTGTCTTTGACTTTGAAAACACAAAATGTAATTAGAAAAAAGAGTAATACTCTTAGGAAGTTAGCTCTATTTTGTTAAAAGCTAAGAGAATGGAATACTTATTCCACACCAGAAACTAATAATTTTAAAATACTTCAACCAGGTTGAGTCAACTTGGCAATAATGGAAGGATGATAAAGGAAACTCTGTAATTTTTGCCTCCATAGATCTATTTAATTTTTCTACATCCTACCTCAAATATATGTCCAGTTCAATATGGCTTCACATGTCAGAAATAAAACTGTACCTTCACTGGATTTCTGTTTTTCATTATATCATTACCTATTTTGAGCACTTACCAAGAGCCAGGTGATACGTTAGACTTTAAAGGAGATAGAGGCACAAAGCCCTTGCTTTTATTTTTTTAATTTTTAATTTTTTTTAGAAATCAGGAGAGTTTATTTGACATTGAAAATACACTGAATAATATTCTATATTCCAGGATAACGAGAAAGCTTTAACTTCATCAGAAACAACAATTACCACTGCTGACAAAAATTTGGAATTTATGGGTTTAATATCTTGATCTCAGTTCCACTCTTTAATTAGACTTTTAAATTAAATTTTCAATAGCCTGCTTTTAAAAAATATGTACCCCCCAAAAAATATGTAAATCCATGTTTCTCAGAAAAATTGAGTTCAGAATTTTTAAAATAATCTTATACTTTTTGGCTTTCTTGCTATATTCATTTTGAGTTAAAATAGACTCTTAGTTTATATGTCTCTTAATCACCTTAAATTGAACACAAAGAGCCCACTGTACCACACAGAGATTAAATGTTGAGTTACTCTGTTTTATGGGATTAGAAGGTATTAAAAGGACAGATTTTCCAAAGTTGTTATCTGTCACATTCAGCCCTGACTTGTCTTATAGATGCGACCGTGTTACCTAAAAGAAATAAAGAAGAAACCACTCTACCCAATTCAGCCAACATTTGACCTCCTTTTTTCTAAGAAATATAACTGGGAAGGTCAGCAAGGCCCTAAGCAGTGGCCATGAACATTCATGACTTAAGAAATCTAAATCAATGCCCCCAAATAAAAATCATCCAAGACCTTAAAAGTGTAGATAAAGATGAAAACCATTCCTCAATAACGAATGCTAACTCCAAATCTGGACTACATACAAGGTATGATACTCACACGTCTTGTTGCCTGGATGGAAAGCATTAGAACTAGCAGCTGGCCATCACACCTCTGGAAGGATCTGGCTTACTGGGAAGAGACCGACAGGTCACACACGTTTACAGGTCAGCTCTGCTCCTGGCTGAGTGGCGGGGGCGGGGGGCACATGGGGGGGGGGCGGCAAGACGTG
>NW_027532634.1:1030325-1063949 GCF_008692635.1 Crocuta crocuta | reverse complement strand
GCATCTCCAAGCCCTTGCTTTTAAAGAGCTCCTGTCTATATTGGGAGAGTCAGGCAAACTAGTGATCCCAATACAATGAAGTAATTATTATAAAATAGCATCCCCATGAAGCCCATAGCATGATGAGTTTTATTCTGGTAGGATTAAGTTTGAGATATGATATAATATCTGTTCACAAGTAGACATATCTCTCTGTAGTTCTGGTGACTGCCTGTGTTATCTATAAAGATTTGTATTTCATAAGCTTATAGCTAAAGCTATAAGAAAGAAATTATCTAGAAAGAACAAATAAAGTGAGATTAAAAAATACTGAAAACATAATCCTGGGAACTTAAAAAAATAATGGAGAAGGAATGACAAAGATGGAGAAAGAAGTTCAATAATAATCATCAGAAAGATGGAGGAGAACTGTGAGACATGTCACTAAAAGGGACTGAGAATGCGCAGGTGGATGGAGAAAGAGCAGTTCATTGGAGATATAATCAATAAAGTAAGCGATGAATAAGTCAATTAGGATGTAGTATGAAATGTGACCCATGGGTATATCATTTGGAAAGGTAAATGTAGCCTTAAAATAAGCAATTGTGAAGCTAATGAGGACTGGAAAGTGATACAAGGTAGGGAAATGAAAAAGCATACCCTTGGGAAGATCACTTACATTGAAGGTATAAACAAAGACCAATAGACCTAACTACAAAGATGGTAGAGAAATAGGCCAAGGATACATGGACTATCAGAGAAAGTAACAAAAGGGGGGATTTTTAAAAGAAGGTGGTAGACTTTGCCAATGTGACTGATAAAGCAGAACCATACTTAAAATAATTCTGTGGGTTTTGCAATTAGATAGATTTTAATAATATACGAATTTATATGATTATTTGAGTAATTTTTATTTTCTCCACTAGGTGGAAAACCCTAGGAAGGCATGGTGCAAATCTTTTTTTTTTTAAATCTTTTTTCAGGTTAATAGAAGGAAGTCGCAGCTAGAAGCTTGGTCACAATGATAGGCAATAGGGAAATAGTTCAGTGGAAAAGAAGAGATTGATGACAGAGAAAAGGAATGGCTCACAAGACAGTACCTTGAGCAATACTTTGAGGGGAAGATGGGATTTAGAGCAATGTGGAGGGATTAACCAGACAATAGAAAATGGACCTAGTATTTACTTTAATATTTTAAATAGCATTCTTTAGTTGTTTCAGCTTTAAATGTTTTTTATTTGTCAATAGGCTGAATCTTAAACATCATAATATTAACTGCAAGATTGGAAAATCCAATTTGCATATTTCAAAAATAATTTTAGGTTCTTTCCCCTATCTTAAAGCTTTTATAATGTGTGTCATAGTGACTATACTTATTAATACCGCATTGCATATTTGAAAGTTGGTAAGAGAGAAAATCTTGGAAGTTCCCATCACAAGAAGAAAAATTGGTACCTATGTATGGTAATGATGGTAACTAGACTACTTGTGGTGATCATTTTTTAGTGTATGCAATATCAAATTATTATGGTGTACCCCTGAAACTGCTGTAATGCTTAAGCTGATTATACCTCCATAAAGACAAAAGCGTATACATCCTCTAACCACGCTGGTTTGTTTTGTTGTTGTTTTTGTTTTTCTAAGCCAGGTTATTTCAACAACTTCAAAAACAAGCACACAGTATAATTATATAATTATTTAGTAATTGTATGTTATATGATTATATGAGATGTATATAATAAACCTTATTATTTATAAATAAATATTATATAAATGTTTATAAACATTAAATAAATTATATAAAGCTTATGTGATAATCATATAAATATAAAGATTTAATTCTTTATGTCAATGGGATAATTTTAAAGCTTAATATATTAGAATTTAAGACATTAAAATATTATTTTAGTTTACCTTACTTGTTCTGAAGAAGCATGTACTAGGAATGTAGTGTTTATCATGTCATTATAACCATTCAGATAAAGCCTTGGCTTTTTATTCAGCAAGGAAATGTGATAAGACTATCAATAACATATGATTGATTTTATTTTAGCCTCATACTATTCATTCTGTGATTCTTTGAATTCCCTACCATTTCATATTTAGGTCTCCAAAACATTTGGAAACATCTGATAGAATTCTTCAGTGGTAGATGTCTCTAGAGTGATTTTCCTTTGAGCTTATGTAGGAAAGCGATACTACTTAAGAGAAATCATAGATATGATAGAGATGATGCAGATCAGAGTGTTTGTGACTCTTACCCATGTGGGTAGGAAGTGGTGGTGAATATTTATCTTAACTTCTTCCAGTGTACTTTGTTATTTAAGTTGACATGTCAAAGGAATTGAAACTCCTAAAATAACATGCTGACAGTCATATATTTGTCTCCAGTAATGATCTCATTGAAAAATGACTTAATTTGATATGTACAACTTCTCAGCAGAGCCACTAACAGGCTCTTTTGGGTTATCCATTCCCTGGTGAAATAATTACAGTAACAGCATAACAGTCTTTTCTTATTCTTTCTTTTAGAAGAAGTAAGCGTGTTTTATTGAAGTCATGTACATAGCTGTGATTTGAATGGCAATATTTTCTTACATCTGTGAAGGCTAATTTTCCTGACCTTTGCTTTAGCACAATTGAGTTAAATACTCAGGGGTCCAAGTTACTATATGTAAAACAAAAATGCATAATGCTGTTATTCAGCTGAGTAAGATGTGGTGCCTGCCCAGTAGGGGCTCACAGTCCAGTGAGAGAGGCAGACTCACATGTCAACAACTCTTACATGAGGTTAATTGTAATTAAGGGCACAAGGGGAGCAGGAGTGGAGGATCTTTATTTTTCTCTTATTGCTTGGATCACCTCTCTCAAGCAGCCAGTGTTCTGATCAATTTAAGGTATGTAGTGTTTTCATTCTCTTACATCCTGATTTCTGTGTCTCTGTTGGAAATCACTAAACCTGGCCTTGAATCTTGACTTCACTCATTTCTCAGTGAGTTTGGAAGACTTCTCTTGGGTCTATGTCTTGGCTCTGAGAAATCTTCATAATGGCTTGGGAAGAAGATATACACACAGTGCATTTTACCAACAAGGTAGCCAGCAGAATAATAATACAAAAAATCCCTAAAATAGCTGTGAGATAAGATTGCTAATTATTTTTTTCCCCTCAATTTTGTGCTCCTTGGGAGAAAGAATGCAGGCTATCGATCATGGGGTAGGTCTTTCATGAGGCACATGAAGACTAAGTCTGTGAAGTCCTCTATTGGCCCCTGCTTCTTTGTGGTTACCATATCTACCTTTAACCATTATTCCTAGGCTGAATGGAAAATAACCAAAGATTCATTATCTGACTACTCTCTGTAGACCGAGAAGAGCTCACTTGTAGAAAATATCTTTTTTCCTATTACACAGAAGAATATTTGCTTAGAAACATTTTCTTCTAGCATAGGTCACAAAATGCTCTATTTAAACATTGGTAAATGACTATATTCAAGTACACACAGCACTTAATGTTTCCTTTTAAAAAATACTGAAACAAAAAGAAAGAGGAGTAAATAAACATCCAGTCACTAGGATTAACATTGTTACTATAATTGAAGAATAAAATTTAACTCTCAGCATTCTGGAAGTCAGGACTCAAAGCAAGATGATAGAAAGGAGTAAATATATTAATAACTAAAGGGGTATGTTGCATTCCTGGCCATATGCTGAAATCTTGTGGAACATTATATAGGGGTCAATGTTCATTCACAATTTTGTTGCAAATGAAAGCAGTTTTTGGATAAAAGTTGAGGACATCAAGTATAATAGAGTCAAAGTGCTCTTAAAACAAAAGTTGAAATTATCAGAAATAACTGAAATAACTCAGTTTTTGCCACTTTTTTTCCTAAGACTAATTATCTGAAAACAAAATAACAAGAAAACATTCATGTAGCCCTCTTTCATCAATACATACATTCCAAAAAGTATAGGAACTTTCAAAGTATGGTCTTGTCAAAGTATGTGTTCAATAGAGAATTAACTTTCCTGAAGTTTCTAAAACAGCTGATTTATTTCATAATTATTACTGTTAAAGAATGAGGAAACTGAGTAATAAAAAACATCCTCAATCTTTATAGCAAATGTTACTTTGAATCCCCTCAGTATTTTTTTAATTGAAGTATCGTTGACACTCAATGCTACAGTAGTTTCAGACGTACAACATAGTGATTCAGTGATTCCAAAACTATATATGTTATGCTATGATCACCAAGTATAGTTACTGTCTGTCACCACACAAGCATCTTACAATACCGTTGACCGTACAGTAAAACCTTGAATTGCGAGTAACCTGTCTGTGAGTGTTATGCAAGAGGAGAAAACATTTCTAATAAATTTTAACTTGATAAACGAGTGATGTCTTGTAATACAAGTGAGTAGCACATGATGCTGAATGTCACCTGATCACAACTGAGTCAATAGTTCTTTTAAATTCTCTTTGATATACAAGTGCTTTGGATTACAAGCATGTTTCCAGAATGAATTATGCTCACAAACCAAGGTTTTGTTGTATTCCCTTTGCTGTGCCTTTTATCCTCATGACTTACTCATTCCATAACTGGATGCCTATTTTTCCCACTCCCCTTCACCTATTTTGCCCATTCCCCGAGCACGTTCCCCTCTGGCATCTTTAGTTTGTTGCATCTGTTCTGCTTTTCATTTGTTTGCTCATTTGTTTTGGTTTTTTTATATTCCATTTATAAGTAAAATCATATGGTATTTGTCTTTCCTCTGACTTATTTCACTTAGCACAATGCCCTCTAGGTCCATCCATATTGTTGCAAATGTCAATTCCTCAGTACTCTTACATACTTTTGGAGCTTTAATCTTATTATCAATTTGTTAACTCTACAACAAAATTAAACCCCAGTTGCTTACAGTACATATTAGCTCATTTACATACCCTATATTGACCCTCTTCCTTTTTCTGTCTCACTTTTCCATTATTCCACCAGTGATTCTTAAAATCATCTCTAGAACTACTCACATTGAAAATCCTAGTCTCAAAATCCGCTTTTGGAGAAGACAATCTAACACGATCATTAAACAAAGCAGAAATTTTATTTGGCAAAGTATGTTCTATGTCAGGAATAATACGCAGAATAATAAAACTTTGATATTTTATTAAAACCAAAGGGATTTAGAGTATCATTTAATTGAAATTTATTTTTGGGGCACCTTGCTGGCTCAGTTGGTTAAGCATCCAACTTTAGCTCAGGTCATGATCTCACAGTTTGTGGGTTTGAGCCCCGCATCAGACTCTGTGCTGACAGCTCTGCCTGGAGCCTGCTTCAGATTCTGTGTTCTTTGGCTGTCTCCGTCCCTTCTCCACGTGTTCTCTCTCTCTCTCTCTCTCTCTCTCTCTCTTCTCTCTCCCTCTATACTCTCTCTCAAAACTAAGTAAAAATAAAAAGAATAAAAATTTAAAAAGAAATTTATTTTCTGTGAATATCAAGTTACTTTATCTTCTTGTTTGATACTTTACTTAATAATCTAGTTTCTTTTTATTTTCTCTCCTTAGTTATTTCAACTCTGATAAAACTGGTCTGCATTGCCAATACCATTGTTTAGAGCGAGTCATTGATGTTCTTTCACAGAGTAGGATTACAATTTAATTTTGAATATCCCTTCTCATAACTACATACTCTCTTAAACTAACAGTAACCTGAAAGTCAAAATAGTGATCCCATTTATTGAGTAGTCTCAGGAATCCAAACTTCAACAACAGAATCACTATTACCAGCTATATCAAAAGGAAAATATGGTCTCATAAATACTATGTCTCAGGTCAGCAAGCAGAATGTATTCCAAGCAAATGTATTTGGACTTTCCTATGATGCAAGTCAGTGAAAAATCAGACATTTTCTTTTACAGATTTTGATATATTTATAAAAGACATTATCATCTATATGTCCATCAAGAAGGCATTTCATTTATTATGTCAGGGAGGTAGCTCACCACACAGGAGTACCTTCCAGTCTCAGTAACTAATTACACAGATCTGCCTTCAGAAAGATCAGAGGATTAATCAGGTATTGCATAACTGTCTATTACACAACTAAGATATTACATAGCAGAAATTCTTGGGTATATGTACAGCTGGTTTCTACGGTTATCTTGACAAGAAGACATAATTTCTCAAAACAATAGTGGTAGATTGATATTTCCCCCTCTCAATTTGAAAGACATTTTTTCCACTAAATGTTAGACATGGTTTTGATTCTATTGGCTAGAACTTAATGTATTTTGATATTTTTCCTTTAAAAAGAACCACAGTTGCTTTTAAATATTTTTAATACTTTTTTTCAAATGGAGTTACAGGTATTAGATTTATACTTTCCTACCCAAACAATCAAGAATGGGGATATTATAAGAAAAACAGCAGCATTTATGATACTGGGCATTAGGCAATGAAAGAAAGTGATTTAGGGGAAATAGGGAACAAATACAGTGAGACCCTATGATTACCATTTGTGAGTTCCAGGCAAGGATTATTCCTTTATTCCAGGAATAAAGGAGATTAGCTGAGAGTCTGTGGAGACTAAAACAGGTAGAATATTCAGGAAATATTACCAGATAAAAGGAAGATGCATACAGAGAGAACTCTCGAGAGATGAGTATTCTACTTGAGTATTCAGCTGGATAATGTCCGGCACAAACCTGTGAAGAAACAACCTTATAAAAATACTTTTGGGGCACTTGAGTTGCTCAGTCAGCTAAGCATCCAACTTTAGCTCAGGTCATGATCTCACATTTCACTGATAGTGCAGAGCCTACTTTGGATTTCCTGACTCACTCTCTCTCTCCTCCTCCCCCTCTCCCTCTCTCTAAATGGACGAATGAATGAATGAATGAATAAAAAAAAAGTTTAAAAATGTAGAAAAAAATTACCTTTTCTCCTCTTCCTCCACCTCCTCTTCCTTTTTAAATTTTTTGTCTCTTTGACTCTGTGTTTTGGAACAGATTGATCAATATTACTGGTCTTTTTGGTACTTTGATTTTCTTTAATTTTATTTCATTATTTTCCTTTTTTAAAATTTTTGTGGCTTAACTTGCTTTTCTTTCTGTTTCTTCCTGAGATAGAAGTTGAATGAATTTTCAGGGTTTTTTTTTTCAATATATACATTTAGGGCACAGCTTGTCTGTTCCAAGTATAAATTTGTGTATATCTCACCAGTCTTATATGTCAGAAGTTCAGTATGATTCAGTTCAAAATATTTCTAATTGCCATTGTGATTTCTTCTTTGTTCTTCTGGTCATTTGAAATGTGATGTATTGATTGCCAAACATTTAGGCTTCTTAGAGTTACTTTTAATGCTGATTTCTTGATTAATTTCACTATGATCAAAGCATTTCCTTTGTATATTTTTAATCCTTTTAACTATTGAACACTATTTGACAGCTTAATATATGATCCATTTTGGTAACTGTTACTTGAAAATAATGTGATCTAAGAGAATGATCATCTGAAGTTGTTGGACAGGCTTTCCTATAAATACCAGGTTTGCTTTCTTGTGTGCTTATTCTATTTTTCCTATTTATGTAAGTTACTGAAAGAAATATATTAAAGTTTCCTGTTATTTATGTGGATGTGTGAATTTTGCTTTTCTTTCAGAAATTTTAATTTTGTTTTGTATTTGAGGATATGTTTTTGCTGCATAGAAAATGTAATGTTTTGAATTGATTCCTTATCGTTACAAACTTCCCTTTGTCTTTTGTAATGTTTTATTCTTATAGTCTGCCCTGTCTGATTATAGCTGTTTTAGGTATCTTTTAATATTCTTATGCTTTCATCTTTTCTGTATTTTTTCATACTTGTGTGCAAATATAATATATAACATTTTTATGTGTTATAGCTTTCTAAGCGAAATAGCTGTATTTTTATTTATCTAGCATAAAAATCTTTCTTTGTCTATGACTTTGAATATGTAATATATATATAACACATGTTTGAATTTATATAATCTTACAACTTATATTCTGTATCCCATCTGTTCTTTTTTCCATATTTCATTAGGTAGTTTTTAAAAATATATTCTTGCTCTTTTAGTTCTTTTAATTTTTTAAATGCTTACCTATAGGCATCTTTTACTGATTACAATATATCTTTATTACTTTTACATTTTTCTGGTTAAAGTGTTTAAAATTTTCTGTCACAACTTTTGCACTATTCATTCTGCAAATATTAATTCTACATGCATTGTGAAGTGCATTTATATTATTATTATTATTGTTTTAGCATTTAATTTTTCTATATTATATAACATTCACCCTTTCTGGTGCTTTTTATTCTTCCTAAAGTATTATAGTTTAATCAGGGATTGTTTTCTTTTTATTTAAGGAATTATGTTTGATATTTCATTTAAGACAAGAGCTATGACTTTAATGTCTCTTAGTTTTTATTTGTCCAAAAGGGTCTTTATCTCACCTTCATTTTTGAAGAATTTTTTTTCTAAATATCAATTCAGTTGCTTCTTTTAGCATGTAAATGATCTCTGTCTCTCGTTTTATTTCAAAAGTCAGCTTTCAGGGACACATGGGTGGCTCAGTTGGTTGAGCATTGACTTAGGCTCAGGTCAGCTCAGGCCATGATCTCTCAGTCTTGAGTCCGATCCCCTAGCCTCATGTTGGGTTCTGTGCTGACAGCTCAGAGCCTGATCCTGTTATAGATCTGTGTCTCCCTTTCTCTTTGTCCCTTCCCCGCTTATGCTCTGCCTCTATCTCTCAAAAATAAAATAAACATAAAAAATTTTTAAGCCAGCTTTCAGTCTTACTATTAGTTCTTTGAAACTAATTTGTCTTTTTTATTTTAATGCTTTAATGTTTTTCCCTTTGTCTCACTTTTTAGTGGCTTTACATGATGTATCTAGGTGTTATTTTGGATTTAGCCAGGCTGGGATTCATAGAGCTTTCTAAATATTTAAAATGACTTGATGTTTTTCATCAATTTGGGAAAATTGTTAGCCAGTATTTCTTCTCATACTTCAATTTCTCTGTCTGCCTCTTCTCCTTCTTGGACTTCAGTTATATATGTGAGCCTTATTTATCAAGATGCCACATATCTCTTATTTTCTTTTCCATCTTTCTTACTTGATTTCTTCAACTATGTCCTTTGTGTGTGTATACATATACAATGGTGTAGGTATCTATTTTCTTTCTCCTACTATGATTAATCTCCTGTTCAATTCCTCTATATCTAATTTTCAGGTTTTTATGTAAGGTGCCCAATTTCTCCTTGATTTTAAAATTGAATTCTAATTCTCTGGTGAAAATATTCCATCTTTGAATTTATTTTTGGAACATATTAAACATAGTTGTTTTAAAATCTACTCCTCATAACTCAAATATCTAAAAGTTCTGTTGGTTTACTTTTGCTTTTTTACTCTTAGGCTTCTCTGTCATTTGGTCTTGTTTTTTAGCCTTTCTGGTAATTTTTGACTCAATGCCAGATGTTGTCAGTGAAAAAGTACTGGAATTCTGGGTCATATTCTTCTTCTTCTTGCAGGCTGGTAAAATCTGTGCAGATGGCCTTGTTCCAGTTGAACATGGTCTACTCTGGTTTGCTTCTACTCATTAGGTGTCATCCTTTCAAGAGTCTCAACTGAAAGTCTGAAGTTTTATAAGTCTTTTGTAGTGGTCCTCAACTCCCGTTTTCATCTCCACAGCACTACAAGACTGCCCAAATATAGGCCTACATTTTTAATATGTCAACTTCTGCTTCCTGCTTGTTTTATTATCATTTTGTTCTTCAAATTTTATCACTCAGCTCATCCCTGCAGGGAAATTTTTATTCAATGCCATGATCAGTCCTCTAAAGTTCTCTTGGTCTAGAAAGCTTGATCCCTCAAATTATTGCTGTTCAGATAGCCATGACCTACAGTTATAGTCTCCTTAGCCCACTGAAGACACTACATATTCAAGAGCCACTACATATTCCACCTACTTTCTTTTCGTGATCTATGTCTCATACATTTTATCATCAAAATTCCTAATGGAAAATTGGGCTTACATTAGAAACATAAATGTTTTGGTTCTGCTTCTTTTTTCTAATTTTTTTTTTTTTTTTTTTTTGCAGTGCATGTTTCAAAGCAGCTGTTAGAAGCATATATTTAGGGCCAAAGGGTAATATCACTCACATCTGAGAGGGGTGAGGGGAGGATAATTGAATGATGAAATGTGCTTTAGGAAACAATGGAGGCAAGAAAACAATGCCAGAATGGTGTCCACAGTGGAGAGAAAAAAGCCCAACTCTAAACAGAGGTTGCTAAACAAATCAGTCCCTATGCAATTAGATGGAAAAGCACTTAGCAACAATATGAAAATGAGACTAGCTGGAAATCAGGCACAATGAAAGATGACTCAGATTCTCTAAAGTTTCCATACTTTATAGCATTACTTTCAATTCCACATAGAGTTAGTTCACATGAGATGTGATGATATGGAATTACAAGTTATAGAGGAAGAAGAAATAATTTCTAGATTTCAGACATAAAATCAATATTAATCTGTCATTTAGTAAAGGAACTCAAACTCTCTGAAGAGTTATTAATTAATTCCTCCTGGAATTTCCCTCAAAATTTTGAGGACTGATACAGTTTGGCATTGTTATAGGTCTAAAATTGACATTAAAACTTCTGGTCTTGTTAAACATTTCTGGTTCTTTTGATCTTTTTAAAACCTTATATTCCAAATACAAAGGTTTACTGGTATCTGAACATGATTAAATATGAATATGAACTCAGTCTCTCTCCATAAAAGACTATTCTTCATGATGTGTGCATTCCTCTTGGTGTAACACTATTGTTTCAGTTTTACAGGCTTAAACCTATGAGTATTTAGTCTGTCAAATCTTCCTTGAAAGTGTGTGTGTGCATGCATGCGTGCGTGCGTGTGTGTGTGTGTGTGAGAGAGAGAGAGAGACAGAGACAGAGACAGGCAGAGAACAAGAGAGGCAATAGGGACAGCAAAACAGACTACACAATTTGCAGAAGCCCAATGCAAAATAAAACTGCAGGACCCCCTTTTCAAGAGTTTTTAACAATTTCAAGAACATTACAACAGAGCATTGAATCAAATATAGGACACTTCTGAGCACAGGCCTATGTACATGCCCAGGGAATGGGCTCAAGGGAGAGAGAAAGAGAGAAGATAGAACAAGTGCATATTTTATATCAGTCACTTCATACTTGGAGAATGTGTCCTAACAACTTGAAGCCTTGTTTAATCTGATCACTTTAATGATTTGGTTGTATAAGTTTGAGATAAGATGTTAAAGTGGAGTACATTATTCTACATAAAATTGGAACATAATGGGTTGGGGAGGTGGAATTCAGTGAGAGAGAATGAGACAATCCTTTGAGGCTTGATGATACGTAGGAGAATCTGCAGTGTAGTTCAGGGTCTGGGAGAAATATGAGTTTAAATATTGATAGATAGATAGATGATAGATAGATGCATATATTTGGGACACCCCCCCCACACACACACACACCATGATAGCAGAATGGTCAGGAGAGACTTTGGAGAATGGAGACATCTAACAGAGATTTTTAAAATATATCCTCTCTGTGGACTATGCGTATAACATCTCTCTTGTATCCCTGCCTTGAAATCTTCAATACAGTTTGTTTTAATATATTAATCACAGACTAACATTTGAAAAAACAAGTAAGATGTTTAAAAAAATCAACACTTCCTTTCCCTTTCCCATATGAGTGAATTATTTATCACAAGTCTTCTTCTGGTGTGTGTGTGTGTGTGTGTGTGTGTGTGTGTGTGTGTGTGTATCTTTTGGTATCTGTCTATCTTTCTATCTATTTATCTACCTATCTATCTATCTACCTATCTACCTATCATCTATCTATCTCCATGTATCTATAGCTATACATATCTTCTTATTTTTCCCTGACTCTGTGTTGGTGTGCACGCTCTCTTATTATTTCACTGACAAGAAATGAACCATCTTCAATATATTTCCACCAGCAAAGAAAACTTTGTTAAGTTTTACTTTCTGTGGTTTGTTTTCTAAAAGCAATAGTTTACTTCATTTTCAAATATGAAAATGTAACCATAAATTTGCTATTAGAATATGCACCTGCTCCTATCCAGAAATTTGGATACTATTCCTTTGTTTCTTAAATCTTTATCAGTTGGAACTCACTTAATTCCAAAAATTTTAGAAACAATATTAATATTTACTTTCTTGATATATGCTAAGTTAAGACCCTTTGAAGATCAAATCTTTATTCTTTATCCTTTTTAAGCCACAATTATGGAGAAATGTGTGTTAATATTTAGCATGCAGTGGTATATACATTAGTCAATTTTCATTCCATTGGTACTATTAACTGATCCCTTTCCATTTGGGAATTTATCTGAGTAGATATATTGGAACTTTTAGTGAATGATGTATAAATATGAATTGAACTCTTAGTTATTTACCTAGTATCATATTTACTACATTTTTTTCCCAAAAGTTTCTTATTAGCGGGATACCTGTGTGGCTCAGTCATTTGAGCCTCTCTCCCTTGATTTTGGCTTAGGTCATGATCTCACAATTCATGAGTTTAAGTCCTATGTCAGGCTTTGTGCTGACAGTGCAGAGCCTGCTTGGTATTCTCTATCCCTTTCTCCCTACCCCTACTCTGCATGAGCACTCTCTCATTCAAACAAATTAAAAATATATATATTCCAAAAATTTTAGAAACAATATTAATATTTACTCAAATAAATTAAATATAAATAGATGTATATTTATAAATTTTCTTAGAAGTTTTTTAATACTAATTTTTCCAATAAAATTTAGAATCATTTTGTCCAGTTTGGAGAAAAAATATTAGGACTCTAATAGTAATTGCCCCAAGTTCATATACACATAAAAGAAAGATACTTTGTAATTTTTAAGCTGTATTAGCTAGAAAAACAGTATGTCTGTCCAGCTACTCAGGGTGTCTGTCAGGTCTCTCATTAAAAGTTTAGTTTTTTTCATCTTATAGACATTGTAAATTTTGTGTTAAAACTCAGAATAATATTAAAGCCTTTGTTGCTAATGTGAAAATTATATTACATATATAATTGCATAATGTTTTATTTGATGTTTTATTAGTTGATGTTATATATGCTAAACCAAACCAAATAAATTAACTATAAATGTTATATATACTTATAAATATATATACATTCCATTCTTTCATTTAATCACTCACATAATGTATTGAGGATACAGTAATGAATATGACAGTTAGGATTTCTGATGTTATGGAGTTTTCTAGCTGGGAAACAAAACATAGATGAATGCACTAAAAATAATTATAGCTCATAATCAAATCACAAAGGATATAAATAGAATCATGTGATAGTAGTGGTTTTTAAACATACATTATCAAGTACACATAGTAACTAATAATTTTGTACACCCCTTGTAGAAGTATTTGTTTAAATGTATATGTGTCTTTACATGTATACATGTGAGAGTATACAATTATTTTATATTATAAGTAATATAAAATATATACACCATAGGTATTTGAAAGGTTGTAATATAAATAAATACAAAGCAACAATGTAGTAATTTCTTCCTATATTCCGTTGGAGAACCTGTTTTGTCCTGCCCATGATATACACATATTCCACACTGGAGGCTAAAAGAATACCATAGTGTGTGGTAGGGAAGTCTTTTCTCACGTGGTGACATTTAAGCTTAGTTCTGAAGCATAAAAAGTGCCACTGGGAAGCCATGGAAAGAGCATTCCAGGAATAGATAATAACAGGTATAAATTCCTGATGTTAGAAAAAGTATGATGTGTCTCGGGAAATGTCATAAGGCAGTGTTGCTGGATCATGGTGGATGGTGGGGTCAGGGAGGAATAGAAGAGATGGGGATGGAGTGACAGGCTCAAAAGAATTTATGTTTTATAGATTTTGTGAGGCATTTGGATTTTATAATAAGTGTAATGGGATATTAAGGAAGAATTCTGGGTTTGAGAGTAACATGTCTAATTGTGATTTCAATTCTGTTTGATGACTGTGATCCCTGGGAAGGAGTGCTTCTAGGGACAATTAGGGGAGCCAGGACTGAGTCCCAAGGTATTCAACATTTACAAGTTGAGTGGAGGAGAAACCTATAAAGGAGAATGAAGAGAAATCATCAAGTATAGGAGAAAAGAAGCACCAGCATGTCTCAAAAAATCTCAAGGAGAAAACTGTTCAAGAGAGCAGCAATGGCTAATTGAGAGATAAATCATTTATAGGTAGGGTACGATAAAGACAGAGAAGGATCCATTGATTTTGGCCACGTGAAAATCTTTGGTAACTGACAAGAGCTGTTTCAGTGGAGCTATGGGAATAGAAGACAGATTGGAAAAGGTGAATAGGATAAATTGTGGATACAGTTTTGTCTCAGAACATAAAAGACAGTCACCTTTTAAAATAGCTATAAATTATTCCACTGTATGGAAGTATAATAATTTATTTAATCAGTCAAGTATTGGTTGACATTTATGTTGTTTCGAATCTTTTGCTAACATAAGCATTGCTTACAAGAATAGGTCTATATAAAAAGTTCTGTTCACCATATGAATATACATGCAGAATACATTTTTAGAAATGGAAGAACTAGAATGATCAACTCTGAGACATATCCTCATAAAACTATAGAACAATATTCATAAAATTCTCAAAGTTTTCAGACAAATGATATCAAATAATATACAAGGGTAAGAGGATTAAATTGGCATAATTCTGGCAAAAGCAGTAGGCAAAGCAAGGAAAAATTCAAGGAAAGACATTGTGAAACAAAAAGCTATAGCTAACTAAGCTGTCCTCAAACATCAAGGCTATGGGCAATTATTTTAGTCATTTAAAAACTCAGAAAATTCTTTAACCATGAACCATTACTCAGCAATCTAGTAGAGAATGAACTTTATCAAAGTATGACATGAGGAGGGAGACTTTGGCAAGTGTAATATTGGTGACAGTACTTGGAGATTGAGGACTCGCACAAAGCTGAGTCTAAGAAAAATAACACAAATATGATAGGAAAGAATAAAACGTGTACATTTAATATTCTGAGAAAATAGATATAATGAAAATAAAATGAGAAAAGGGAAAGGGTATGGGCAGAGCAATATAAAATAGGCAATAGGTGAAAGTCAAACATAGTATTCATCACTGGCAAAGCAGGTAGTAAAATAGTTAAGGACAGAGAATTAAGGGCATTTTTAAAAAGGTATAAACAGGAAGGTGACCACTAGAACAAAAATGCACACCTTCCAAATTTCAAAAGGAATTTACTCATAAGAAAGCAAAGAAGATCATTCAACTGCAGAAAGCAAATTTCATATAATATTCATGGTAATTTAATAAAAATAATATAACAGACCAAATACCACACCCATATCAATAAATGTGAATGGGCTTAGTTTAACCTTAAAAAATGAAACAATTTTTTGGGGCGCCTGGGTGGCTTAGTCGGTTAAGCGTCCGACTTTCGCTTAGGTCATGATCTCACGGTTCGTGGGTTCGGGCCCCGCGTCGGGCTCTGTGCTGACTGCCAGCTCGGAGCCTGGAGCCTGTTTCAGAGTCTGTCACTCCCTCTCTCTCTGACCCTCCCCTGCTCACGCTGTCTCTCTATCTCCTAGAAATAAATAAAAAATATTTAAAAAAAAATGAAACAATTTTCAATTTGGCTCAAAAAGCAAAGCACAGTGATATGCTATATAAAGTAGACACCTCTAAAACAAATGATTCAGAAATTATAAAATAAAAAAAGATAAAATATAAAACATACAGAAGTAACAGAAAATCCCAGATTTTGATCTTAAAATCAGTCAAAGTAAAATTCAATCCAAAAACGATTAGCTCTAACCCTAAAAATGAGGACTTTTTAAGTGCTAAAAGCCATCATTTATAATAAAGATATAGCAATTATGTGCACATAGCAGCTGTGTCTATCACTTATCTATCTACCATCTATCTATATATCATCATCATCAACATCATCTATCCACAACAACCACCTATATAAAAGGGAAACTCCAGAATATAACGTTTGTATAAATATGAATGAAAGACTACAAGATTATGCAATGATCATTGCAAATCAATTTTTCCAGAAACATAGTAGAACCTCTCAGTATTGAATTCAAGTCTTCTTTTACTTCTGTAATTTTTTTTGCTCTGCTTAAAAGAGGCTTTTATACATCACTATGTGTACTAGTAAGATCGAGTGGAAAGGAAAAGTTATAAAAGAAAAACCACATCTCTCCAGCATTCTCTAAACCCTTACTGTGCATTGTCTTTCCATAAAATAGTAATTATTAAATTTTTTATTGCCTGTCGTCCCCTATTGACAATGTATACTCCCTGCCATATCCTTACGACTTGCAACTGTGTTTGGTATATAGTATGTGTGGAGCAAATAACTATTGAAAGATTGAACTATTGAAGGAATGAATCCTCTCTGGTCCTTAGTGGTTCCTTTCAATCTAAATGACAACATGTTTTTCAGCTGATTATTTCTTCAGTTATTGTTTTCTTCCACAAGTTTACTTTTAGCTTTTTGATAACTACTTTAATCAACTATTTATTATCTCCTAGTCTGCTCCCACATTCTCTTCCTTTTTATTCTTGAGTTAAAATATGTTTTTATTCAATATTGTGAACTGCTGGTTCATCTTCTAAAGCTCTAATTACATTTTTTATTCTTGCATTCATTTTTAAATTCATAAGGTATAATTTATTTGCTTTATTATTTATTCTTATTAGTTGCCATATATGTGTGGTTTATCTCCTACATTTTCTGTATCATTTTTTTAAATATATGCTTATTTTTGAAAGAAAGAGGCCAAGAGTGAGCTGGGGAGGGACAGAGAAAGAGAGGGAGACACAGAATCTCAAACAAGCTCCAGGCTCTCAGCTGTCAGCACAGAGCCTGGTATGGGGCTCAAACTCATGAATAGCGAGATCGTGACCTGAGTGGAAGTCAGATGCTTAACCAACTGAGCCACCGAAGTGCCCCTTTCTGTGTCATTTTTATTAAATGTCTAATTGTTCCATTAGCTATGAATCTGTAGGAACAGATATCATGGTTATTCTGTTTAGTTTATTTTCTTTAAAACATAAAATACTATGCATATACATTGATGGTTTGCTAAAAGAGAATGAGTAAGATCAGTTTGAAAATTTTAGAAAGATTATTTTGGAAGACTAGAATTTTTATTTATTATGACTTTTTATATTTAGTAATAGTTTATTGCAAAGTACTCTGCTACACACAGGGTGTGTAAAATCAAATGGTAAGTTTGACTTCTAGTAGAGGATATCTATTATATGTTACATGTTAATCATTTCCCATTATGTATGGTCTGGAAGGAGGCTCAACAAGAATTAGCAGTTGCAGAACACTCAGCAATTACCGACTAACGGGTATTATGTTTGAGAGCCCAAACTGAAGCATTCAGCTTTAGTAAAATCTGTTTCCCAAATTAGGACACAGAAAGTCTGATCTTACGAGTTTGGACTGTTCAAGAAAGTTGTCCTACTTCTGAAACACTGATTTGTTCTCTTTATGTAGTGACTTACTGGCTTTACTTTAAATTGCTTTCCTCATCACACTACACAGAAAAAGTGGGATACATTCCATATTTGTTATTATCAGACCTTCTGTGTTTTAGTTGTGATTAATGGAAAAAAATGCTCCAAGTTACAACTAAGCATTGGATAATGTTTAGTGTGAAACCCAGGAGATTTGATAAACAGGTAAATGTAAATCATTTCAGCAATTTTCCTCCTTGTTCATGCCAATTAATTCCCATGTGAATATCTACAATCTTTGAAGCTGTTTTAAACTGATTCAGCATTTCCTTTCAAAACTGCAGATATAAAATAGCTAGCATTTAAATTTGCTTTAGCTTGAAACTGGAAATGAGTATCAACGTAACTGCAAATACATTTTGAATGACTGGTTTAGAATTTATCTGCCTTTATAGTTTATTAGTTCTGTAACTGGATACAGGCACAAAATGCTTATTAAAATAGGGTTATTTTTTCTGTTCACCAAAATGTGCAAAATTAGGCAAGGTTTTGTTCTGGATTTACTAGCGGCACTTCTGCTTTACTGGTAACTTTAAAAGGGCAGAGTACGAATAATTTTGTACCTGTGTTACTGCCACAGCCATGTAAAGAGGAATAGTGGTCATGATGTTCCAAAATCGCTTTCTGGTCATTAGGTTACTGAGATTATATCATTCCGAGAGAGGCTTTTCTTAACAAGGAGGAAGAACCATGACTGGGGTTTATAATATCTTCCAGGCATGCACTAGGACAATTTTCAATGACTAATTATAGCTGGAGGAAGCAGAAAAAGACTACCAGAAAAAAAAATCCATCAGAGGAGTTAATTTAGAGAAAGAAGGAGTGCAGTTTGAAAGCAATTTTGTAAATTCCAAGCATAACTACTTGCATTCTTCAAAACAATCTCAGTTTTACTGACTTTAATGATAGGGCATTGGTTATTGAGGAGATAAAATTCTCATTTCATAACAGTAGTGCCTATATTTGTATAAGGTGTTCTCCAGAAGAAGTCAACCTGATACCTTTAGGAAACTATTAGAGGAATATTTGAAATATTAAAACCTATGGTCTTTACACCTAAACATTCACAGCTTAAAACTTAGTCCCTAGAGGGGCGTCTGGGTGGCTCAGTTGGTTGAGCGTACGACTTCAGCTCAGGCCACGGTCTTGCAGTTCATGGGTTCGAGCTGAGCCCTACATCGGGCTCTGTGAAGCCAGCTCAGAGCCTGGAGCCTGCTTCAGATTTTGTGTCTCCCTCTCTCTCTGACCTTCCCCTGCTCATGCTGCCTCTCTCTCTCTCTCAGCTCTCAGAAATAAATAAAAACATTTAAAAAAAGAGTTAAAAAAATTAGTCCCTAGAATCCAGTAGTCTCAATCTTTTACTGACAGTTCTAAGATTTTGAAGCAAGTAGATGTGTCCACTCTAATTTTTAACATTTTTTCTTGAAATCAGTAAAATTTTGCCACATACATTTTTAGTAATCAAATACATTTTGTAAATTCATTTAACTTACAAAAAATGTTTAAAATATAAGTGAGCTTGATCTTGTCAAATGATGACTTACAAATTCTATGAAAACAAGTGTTTGCCTAAATATGTTGGCTACATTTAAGTCACCTTCACTAATGAAAATTAAGAAATATGTATATAGTTCTAAAGCTCAGCAAAAATCTCATTCTAAAATTGGAGGATTATCACCAGCAAAATTAGCACAATGACATCATCTATTAACTTTTCTGATTTCTGGGCAAAGCATGGCTAATAGTGAGGAATCAACCACCTGTCATGTGCAGTACTCCAAGCAGTACTCAAGTACTGCTTCAGTCTTGACAGCCAGGGTGGTGTTTTATGCTGTGTCAAATACTTCAAACATACAGGAAAACTATAGATAATAATCTTAATTTCTGTGGAATTTTATGTTTTTAATTTTTTAAAAGTTTTTATTTATTTATTGAGAGAGAGAACAGGGGGAAGGCAGAGAGAGAATCCCAGGCAGGCTCCATGTTGCTAGCACAGAGCCAGAGAAGGGGCTCGAACTCACAAACCTTGAGATCATGACCTGAGACGAAACCATGAGTCAGACGCTTAACCTACTGAGACACCCAGGAGTCCCTCCAACCACCCCCACCCCATGGAATTTTAATAGGAGAACTATATCACAACAAAATAAATGGAGGCACAGATTTGGGGCAGTGGAAAATTAAAATTTCCTGTGGCTAAGGAAGTATGAGCTAAGGGCGAACACTGCATTGGTTAAATGAGATTCAAAAACAAAAGGACTAAAAAACATGGTGAAGGACTTGAGGAACTATCATCAAGCATTTTAAAGAGTAAAATAATAAAATCAATATGTAAAAAGAATGTATGTAATAATTGGCTGGAAAAGTGAGTTAAGCCTGAGCCCTAACATTAACTGAGCATTGGAAAAGCCAATGTAAGTAGTGGTAAGTCTTCTGTGTAGGGTGATAGCATAACTAATTGAAAATAAAGTTAAAATCTAAGAGTATTTAAAAGAAAAAGGTGTGTTAGATGCCTACCAGCACTTTGGCATAAGGAACAGGGGAAAGTTAAAAGTGACTCATATTCATAGATTTGAAGCTTGGGAGAATTATGATACTATTGATAGCCATAGTAAAATGTAGAAACTGAGGGGCAACAGGCTCAGGTTGCAATCACATTCAGAAGCCTTAGTAGCAATGAGCAGATAGAAGTTAGAAATGGGATTCATTTGTAGAGAAGAGTCGAAAAAACAGAAAGATAAAAAGATGGATATTCTAAATTTTTTAATGTTTATTTATTTTTGAGAGAGACAGAGACAGAGCATGAGTTGGGGAGGGTCAAGGAGAGAGGGAGACATAGGATCTGAAGCAGGCTCCAGGCTCTAAGCTGTCAGCACAGAGACTGACACGAGGCTTGGACCCTTGAACAATGAGATCATGACCTGAGCCGAGGTCAGATGCTTAACTGACTGAGCCACCCAGGCACCGAACAGGTGAATATTGTTTCTCGGTTTTTGACCTATATTAAATTAGGTCGCTTATATTATATGTTATATTTATATGATATTAAATTGTTTCTTGAATTTTGACCTATTAGTCAAATATGTTTTTTCCAAGACATATGTTGTAAAGGTTAGATTTCTTATTCTTTGAACAACTGTTGGTTCTTTTTCTCTGGCGAATAATCAAACATTTATGCAGCCAATATAGATAAAAATAAAAGACAAGCATTTAAATTGTATTAACTTGACTTAGCTATTTTTAATTCATGTGTTAGGATTTCATGTATTTCTGAGTTAAAATTTAACAGTGACATAGTTTGTATACAAATTGAAAAACTGCCCTATAGTTATTGTTCTACCTATAACTCAATCAAAGTGTTAAATTTGGATCGTGGTTAAGAATTTGAGTGAATGGTAGATGGGATGAGAAAGGATGCTAATTTACTTTTAAGCCACTTAGATTAACATCGGTATTGCTTGGCTAGCATAGGCCTAAACATAGGAGAATTCATTTAGAAATTAAGCCATTGCAAAGAGCTGTAATTTGCTCAATATTTCTACTTACTCTTGAATTCTAATAAGACCCATTCTCATAACTAATAACTTACTTAGGGACAGCAAAGTTTAAAAAAACAACAAAAAACAAAAATAAAACTCCTAATCTCTCTTACTAGATAGTGTTTTTACATAAAAGAAGTATTAGAATGATTACATATGGGTCAGTGTACTGCTGGTCCCTTCAAGGGAGTTCTATAGCCATTAATGTTTATATATGAAAAGAAGTTCCTCATTTGCAGAACAGAATCATAGTGTTTTAGAATAATTATTTTTAATAATTACTATTATTATTATTTTATTTTATTTCCATTGCCCTTTATTAAACCAAAAGCATATTTGGAAGTCCAATACTCAAAGCAGTCAGCATTCTTGGGGCACCTGAGTGGCTCAGTCAGTTAAGTATGACTTCAGCTCAGGTCATGATGTTGCAGTCCATGAGTTCAAGTCCCATGTTGAGCTCTGTATTAACAGTTCAGAGCCTGGAGCCTGCTTAAGATTCTGTGTGTGTGTCTCTTTCTCTGTCCCTCCCCCTCTCACACTCTGTCTCTCAAAAATCAATAAATATTTATTTAAAAATTAAAAAGCAGACAGCATTCTTGCAGTGAGGCTGGGAGTGCAGAGCCTGGTTCTAGTGATGCTTCCACTCATTTGACCCTAGCCTCCCCTGTTGGAGTTCAGCCACTCATACCTTTTCTAACATAAGGGCTATTTACAAGTAAAAGCATGTTAGGGTTGCCCACATTGCAATAGTAATAATTTTAATGTCTATTGATGGATGGATCATGGATGTTTATGCTGAATATGTTTAGTCCCTGGGTTGGAAGCTTCTCACCACCTTAGGGCAATGTACTGCTTGCAAATGCTCCCATAAATAGTAATTAGCTACATTCACCTGATTCCCTATCCTTGAAGGTACTTAGCTACCATGATCATCTTTCAATAATTGAAGTAGGCTGAATAACGGCCCTAAATGCATCCACATCCTATTCCCTGGAACCTGTGAATGTAGCCTTAGAAGAAAGGTACTTCTCAGATGTGATTAAATTAAGGCTCTTGGGATGAGGAAATTATTCTGGATTATCATGGTAGACCCTATATATAATCAGAAGGGCCCTTAGAAAAGGAAGACAGAAGAAAATATAATGAGAGAAGAGAGGCAACTTGATGACAGATTAAAGAGGTTGGGGTGATGCAAGAAAGGTGTCATTGATGAGCACAGATGGCATCCAAAAGCAGAAAAGGCAAGGCAAAGGGAACTTCTAAAGCCTCGAGAAGGAACCAACCCAATGAAGCTAGTTTTAGCACTTAGAAGTAGTAGAGAATCAAACAGTGGTATTTTAAGCTTCCAACTTTGCAATTGTTTCTTATAAGAAGCTAATGTAATAATCATCAACATTGTCATAATCATGTAATAATAAAACTAATAAGCATGCATTGTTTATAAATAAAAGGCTTCCCCATAAAAATGGCAATATATTTCACTACTGTAGCACTTTATAGATTTTAGTGCTTTTATTAGCACATTTGATTCTCAAAATAATTCTATAAGGAAGCAATTAAGATGTTATACCTATTTTATTTATGAGGACATTGAAACTTGGAGAGATTACACAGGTTGCAATAAAAAGAGGTTCTTTGACTCCTTGCCTATTGTTTCCTCTCTATACAGTCCTGCCTCTTTAGAAAGAACTCAGAAAAGCATGTGTAACAAGTTATATAGATCACACTTATTTAAGGACAGGAAATTGCCTCCCCTTCACTAGGAAAATAGAAAATTCATCACAAAGAGAAAAACTTCTATCTTAAATTTATGTTGGAAAGCAGCCTACTGAGTGGTAGATGCCAAGTCCTTTCCACACAAGAAAGAATTTGTCAGAATATTCATCTGAATTCATATTATTTAACATGAATTGTACAGTTTAACATGGAAGGCAAATAGAGATTTATGGAATGAGACCATAAATAAATATTTTCAGAAGTAATTAAATATAATTTTAATTTATGGACAGCTAAATAGAAAAAATGAAAAACTAAATGAAAATGTATGCCATAAGCATTCATTTTTAATGATGTTTTTGTATTTCTAAATATCATTTAAGGAGAGCTATGAGTTTAGAAATTAGAATGAAAGTACATTTTTAGAAGGTATTAAAGAGATTATAACTATGTCCAGCTTTATTTTCATGCTGTGACTGCAATCTCCAGTAGGGAGGCTGATAATATGCCTATCACCAAGGCTTACTTTCTCATTTTCCATGGTCAACATGATAATTATTGTAAAGGCAAATATCACTGAGTACAGGTATATTCAACAGGTAAAGCATACAGTATAAAGTCTATACTGTAACCATGCAAATGCCATCATTCTCAAAACCTCAAGCAAATATTGATTAAGAATTTTAAGCTCTTCAAAGGGTTGTTGGAGCAAAATGAATAAGTTTAGGAGCTGTTAGAGGTTGTTTTTGCCTCAGGTGGGTTTCTGGAACTGAGTGATTCCATACTTCTCAAAGAAGGGAGGGCATTTAACAGTTGAAAATGGTACAAGGCAACAACTCAGGGAAACTTTAAAATGAGATAAAAATTATTTCATTTTTCTGAAAATAAACTCACTAGAAATCCATTTTAACTTTAACCTTTTCATTATTAACTAGAAGTCATTTTATTTTAGTTCCTTGCATGTAAGTAAGATTGGCCATAATGTATTACTTAAGAGAGACTCAGGAAAGATGATTTCATGGGACACTATCGGTAAGCTGATTTTATTGAGTCCTCCATGAACTGGTTAAGTCCATAATATTAAACCTGGAGACAACTTAGAAATCAACCCTTTCATTTTATACCAGAAGAAACAGAGGCCTACAACAAAGTGTTGATGATATCACCATCCATGCTGTTAATTAAATTAAAAATGCAAACAACAAAAAAAAATCTAAGAATTCTTTATATACTTAAAGGCAGTTGTTTGGTAATTTGGCACTTAAAAAAGTTCTCATCTGCCTACCATTTTCTTTCAAAGCTTGATTGCCCCAGCTACCATTTCTCTTATTTGGAATACTACAATAGCCTATTAACTTTGCTTCCATCATTGTTTCTCCTCTCCCTCTAATTTATTCTCTTCATAAAGCCAGAGTGGCTTCTTTGAAGTTCATATATGACTGAATCACTTCCTACTGAAATTATTTCAGTGGCTTCCCACTGTTCTTAGGGTGAAGAATGAGCTCTCTAACTTGAACCCTGGCTTCTTCCTACCTCAACTTTTGGTACCCATTCCACCACATCGGTCATGGCTTTGCAGCCACACATTCCTTCTGCTCATGCTCTTCACTCCACAAGGCTTTCCCTCTCCCAGTCCAGTTACTCCCTTAGACCTTCGCTTGAGCAAATCTTCCTACAGCAGGCCTTCCTTGACTTGATGACTTATTTTAAAAATCCCTGTCACAGACTCTCCTACGACATGTGCTTTTTTTTTATAGCACTTATGGTAGTTGTAATTTCACATTGATGTGTGGTATAGTCTTCCCTGTGAGACTGTAAGTTCCAGAAATGATAGTGTCCATATCATAATTTTATCTCACCACTAGTGCTCACAGCCAGTGACATTTTCTGAAGAATAAAAGTGTGAAAGTGAGCTGACAAAACAAAAAATGTACAGTGATTTTCAAACTATTTTAGCAAAAGAAATATTTTATTAAAATCTCATACAAATCCGTAAAATATAAAGGAAATAGAAGTGACATACTAATAGCATATATGTACAGTTTTATAGGATTTAGGTAAAAAGAAGTTATGAAAAATGTGGCTATTTGGGAAATCACAAAGTATCTTGGGAAGTAACCAGAAAGTTGGATTAGAAGATGTTGCATTAAAAAAATCAAGCACAGCTAAGTCTTAGCATCCATTTTGTCTTGCAATATTGCTTTGGTTAATTCAACAAAGAAAAATCTGAATATGTCTAGATAGACAGCTGCAGCTATAACAGTTAGCATTCTAGTCACAGGATTCTTTTCATTTAAAATGTAGCAGAATCTTGGATAGCAGATTTTGTGTTTACTGTTCAATCCATAGCAACCTCTAATAACTCCTTCCGTCTTCTGATAGGTGAAACATTTAGAATGAATGGAACAACAGTCTCCTTAGCCAGGTTATAACATTATTTTTGAGTAATTTTTTCAAATATCTTAAAATATTATAAATTGAGTGATCTTTTAAATTAAATATCAGTTAGGTAAGTGATATTTGTGTCAGATATTCTCATGCATCAGGGCACTCAATGTTTATGCTATTTGTCATGTTGAATCCAGTATCAGTTCACTAACACCTTTACCCACAACAATGTACTTTAATAATCCAACCCCCCACTGCCAAAAAGAGCTTATGAAAAAATAAACAGATATATATAAAGATATATATAAATANGGGAGAGATCGTACTTTTGAGATATTAAGTGAATGGGTTGTTTCCATCAGCAAAAATAATGAGTTTGTCTCCTATGACATATTTAAATCTCCACTTAGACTGTTAGAAATATTTCTGAAAAAGTCTACTATTTAATAAGATTGTTAATACATTTGACAATTGTGACATTTCCCAAAACTGTTTTTGAAAGATGCTGGCTTCTATAATTTCTTTGCAACATGTGGTGCTGACTTGAACACATTTGGGCAATAGATTCATACTTTCCATCTTGACAGTTGTTGACCTCAGTGCTTTCACACTGTCAGTACAGATGTCACTACATTTTTGCCAACATCCTTTATGGTGCGTTAAAAACTGATCCAAACACTAGCAAAAAAATTCCCCTGTTGTCTCAGTGTCAAGTGTTTAAATTAATGCATCCTCCTCACATGCACCTGCATGTACGGTATAATATAAACCAGCAAATGCAAATCAGAAATACACGCATTCTCATTCAGTTGAACTGTGAATGTGGCAGTTATGAATCTCAGCCCATAAATTCAAGTGCAGAGGAATATAAATATTTAATCTAAAACTTTGTTCTCCAAGCCCCCATTTACTGGAGTAGAAGTAGCTTAACCAGTTATCTGAGTGTTTCTTCTTATGCTCACAAGTGTTTTAAGGTTTCAGCGAGTTTAGGTCTGCCACCTCCTGTACCTGATTGTTGAGCCCCATTAGTGACTGCTCAAATAGTTCACTTGCCTTTTCAGATTCTGTGAGTACTTGTGCTACCTCCATGCTTGCTAGGGCATAGAGGGGCTAGGGCATGGGAATCTGCATGTGGGAATCTGTACCCTTGCACACCATGACACCTCTCTCAAGAATCATTCTCTTTCAGGATTCATTTTGCCTCTCTGGCACTCTCCATGGGTTTAGGGCCCAGGTCTCCTCTCTCCACTAACTCCCAGCTCTTATCATTTCTTCTTTATTTTTCCTTGCTGCCTGGGGTCATCTTTTTTTTTTAAACTCTAGGACAGAATGTTTTATTCTTTTCTGTCTGCTTCTTACGAAAAAAAAAAGCCTACAAAACTCAAATCTCCCAAGTTTTATAAGGCTATGAACATAGCACAGTATAAGATGGTACATGCAGACAAGTCCTTTGAAAAAGTGATATTTGAGCAGAATGTCAATGAAACAAATAATTTCAAAAGAGAATATTTTGTGTAATGGCCTTGGTATAGGCTGGACTTGGGTAGTTTTAGGAATAGCTGGAAGGCCATTGTAGTTGAAACTGGGAATGGCAGGTGAAGAATGGTCATAAGATAAAAACCAATGTGGAAATAACAGTCTTGTTATCTTGTCCTATCATCTTCCATTTCTATAGTCAGCACAGGGCTGACAAAGACAAAAACAAAAATGAGGGGCGCCTGGATGGCTCAGTCGGTTAGGCACTTGACTTCGGTTCAGGTCATGATCTCATGGTTCGTGGGTTCGAGCCCTGCATCGGGCTCTGTGCTGACAGCTAGCTCAAAACCTGGAGCCTCTTTCATCTTCTTTGTCTCTCTCTCTCTCTCTGACCCTTCCCTGCTCGCGTTGTCTCTCTCTCTCTCAGAAATAAATAAAACATTAAAAAATTAAAAAAACAAAACAAAACAAAAATGAAATAGAAACAAAAAAAAGAATATAAACTTAATATCCCAAATATTGTCTGGTTTTACAAAGATCCACATTTCAGACTTTGGAAAAATGGGGAAAATGCATCAGTCTTATTGCATGATTATTCTTGGAATCCTTTCTGCTCACGGTTATCTGACAGTGGCCCTAATTCTTTTTCCCTCCCAGGCAATCCATAGCACATTTTTGTTGCATTGTTAATAATCCAGGCTTTAAATGTTTGTTTTCCTAATTGTATCTGCCTCTCATTCAAATGTGATGAGTTTGACTCACCTTATCTTTTACTTAAACCTTTTTTTAGTAATATTAAGCTTTTCACAATAAGCATAAAGGAAGCAGAAGGTCTACTTGTTTACATTATTTTATGTTTCGAACTTATATGTAACTTTGCAGAGACTACAACACTCTTGTGTAAAAGTGGACAACATAAAATTGTTTAGAATTTGGACAGTATCTGCATTTATGTAAAACACAAAAGGCAATTTTCTTCTCTGAGTGAATTCACACGAAAATTTTTTAGCTACTCCTTTGGTTTGTCACTATTATTGATATGGTTGATATTGGTAGAAGTAACAGTCATTGGGAGTTGAGTAAAAATTATCCTTTGATCTCAAGTCTCCTTAATCATGCCAGAGTTGTTGGTCACTATAAAATTTTATTTTTCAGTTTCTTGCTTTTAAAGATGATAGAGTCTGCTTTTAAGAGTGATTATGCACCACACTTGAAAACAGATAACATTGTCAACATAAATTTAGTCAGAAGGTTTATCAAAAATATAAAATTTATATATTCTATAAGTACAGTAAGATCCCAAACCATTTTCAATACATAATGCAGCAGCAATAGGACATGGTAAATGATATGTTACTTTTTACTGTAGAATTCTCAAGAGTATGCATGGAGCTCTACCTGGCATTTAATTAAGTGCATTTCATGTCTTCCATAAAAGAACACTATCTTGCAGAAAGGAGTCACACAGACCCAAGTTCAAAGAATGATGTGTACAAACTTCTTACTCGATGGCACACAGAAGAAAATAAATATATGCTCAAGATGGCAATAGAATTTTATCTGGGTTATAAAAAAATGAGTTAAACTGCCAACAAAAGTTAATAATAGTTGACTTGTTACAAATACTGAAACCCACATGTGTGTGTGTAGCTTGCTCATAACACTTAAAATATTTAAATGTTTTTAAAATAAAAATGCAATCATACATTTGTGAAATATTTGAAGTTCAATCAAAAGTTTGAAAGTTTTATTATGCACACTGATGTGACTATAATAAACAACAAAATATCACACAGACTGCTGGCCTGTACACCCTGATCGACCTTGTAAACAGAAAATAACATAGTATGAACTGAGTATAAAAAAAACCCGTTTATCAACTCTGTTTTTCAGAGGTCCAACAAATTCCAACAGGCTCAATGTAGAGTCGGAGCTGAAGCCATCATAGAAAATGTTTAATGGCACAAGCAAGACCACTTGTCTACCTTTTATGAAACCATAGTAAGCCTGACTTGGAATACCATATATAATTGTAATCTCTCTTTAAGAAGGGTGTGACAGAATTGCTGAAGCCTAAGGAAGACTACTTGTAAATAATGAAGCAGCAAAGCAGTTTCTATAAAGTAAAAGATTGACTTCTTTTGTTTCCAAAATAGATTAAGATGAATTGGTTAGCTTTCATTTCTCTAACTCAATTTCNGTAAGCCTGACTTGGAATACCATATATAATTGTAATCTCTCTTTAAGAAGGGTGTGACAGAATTGCTGAAGCCTAAGGAAGACTACTTGTAAATAATGAAGCAGCAAAGCAGTTTCTATAAAGTAAAAGATTGACTTCTTTTGTTTCCAAAATAGATTAAGATGGATTGGTTAGCTTTCATTTCTCTAATTCAATTTCTTTTTTTTTTCCTAACTCATTTTCTGATCTATCACTGGAATTCTCCTTCAAAAACACAAATCTGATATCATTCACCTATTAAAAACTTTTTAGAGACTTACTAAGTTCTATAACGATAAAATCTGCTTTCTCTATATGACATGGAGAGTCCATCACACTCTAGGTTTCAATTATATTTATGGTCATTTTCTCTTTCCTTACATGTTGTTTAGTTTGTACAGAAATACTCATAATTTCCAAGAATGCTTGAAACTTTGAATATGCCATCCCTTCTAGCAGAAACATCTTTACTCCCAATTAGACTTTACCACCTCATTGTATTTATAAAGAAAATGAAAAGAAGGAAAGGAAAGTAACCCCATCCCTATCTCCATTAAACACCTTACCCCCCGTTATAACAATATTTATTCTCTTTCCTTACTCATAGGGCCCCACTTTTTCTATAATAGCCAGCCATATGCATATCTTGAGAAGAAAAAGAGACATTTCCCAGAATCCCTTATAATTAGGGGTGGCCCAGAACAGATATTAAGGTACAAGTGGAAATCTTTTGTAGGATTCCCAGGACTTTTATTTATCCTTTGCCTTTCCTCCTGTAGTTATGAAACATGACCATTTGCTAAGAATAGTGGGATAAAAAACACAAGGAATCTGGGTCCTTAAGATACTATACTCCCAGAATTCATGTTACAAGTGAAAGAATATTTCTCTAATATTTTAAGACATTGTTCAGGTATATTCTATGTACTCCAGTATTATAATAACTTGTTTGCATTTAGCCTTCTCCATTGAAGTATAAATTAATAAAAATGTATTCATCTTTGTTTCCACATAGTATAATATGTAGAACAAAGTAGGTGGTCATTTATTAGCAATGGTAATATAATTTTTGCTATTAAAAACTTCATTCCATTAAAAAGACAATGTCCCTAATTAGAAATAGTTGGGTAAAAGTTTTCATAAGTATATGAGTCATGGATTAATAGATGATTGATAGCAGAATTATAGCTGCAGGGCAGTGTATTTGACTTTTGTAATATCATAGGGAGACCAACCTTCAAGTTCCATTTGTGCCCATTATAAGCCTTAAAACATGGAAGAGGATATAACTTTACTTGACCCAACATGATGTGTTCTCCTTCTAATAAAAAAGGTCCATGAGAAAAGAATTGTGATGCTGAAGGACTCTCAAAAGAAAATCTGTCAGAGGTTTAAGACAGAAAGTAATTTTGCAACACATTTTCATGCCAATAATCTCAAATTACACTCTAAATCAGAAGTCTTGGGCTTCTGCTTCAATGAAGATGGAGTAGCCATGCTATTTCCCGGTGATCCTGATTAAGTTAAATAAAAACCCTGGACTTTATACACAAGATTATGACATGTAGAGAGGGCAGGAAGACCGATGAAGAACTGTAGAATCAAAAGATTGCCATAGTGGGTTTCTTTTTACTTTATATATTCTTCGACATAAAGCTGAAAAAGCTAGCAATCTGGAAAAACCAACTAACATGGACTAAAAAGCACCCCCCCACACACACACCCCTTCCAGCCTGTTCTCTTAAGCCAAAGGATAAAGAAAGTGAAACCTAAAAACAACAACAACAAAAAAAAACCACCAGAAAAACTTAGGCAATTCTACACAAGTTACACCACTCATAAAACACTGTGGCCTGAGTCCAATCCACATCACCAATGGTCCAGTGGGAATCCTGGGCTTTTGTCATCACCAGACACAAATGAGACATCCTCTCTTCCTCTACCCCTGACCAGAAAGACAAATAAGGGGCTGAAACATTCATCCTCTTTGGGTGCTAACACCCAGCACCCTTGTAGTGTCAGTGATAACAGGGGGAGCCTGGACATCCACCTCCACCCACAGTAACATGGCAGCCTTCCTCCTCCCTGCTTGTGCGGTATCAGAGGATGCCTAGGGGAGTCAGGGCTTTCAACAGTGTCCAGAGGTAATAAGGTCGGGACAGACCTCATGAGAAACAGTAAAAAGGCACCCTCTTTACTCACACCTCACAGCCAGGGAGATATTAGTAGATTGTTAGTGAGGATCTGAAACTCCCACTCCATCCAGCAGTAACAAGGAGCCACTTGTGAGTATCAATAGAAACTGAGTGGGGAATGTCGACTTCTACCTCCACCTGGCAACAATGAGATGTAGCTCCCCTTCCCTTACTCTGCTGGGAGAATGAAACAGAAGTCAGAAAAATTAGAAGGTCTAAATAAGGTCTAGAGTTTTATAACATGATATCTCAAATGGCCAGGTTTTAAATAAAAAAGTTACTCATCATGTCAGGAACCAGGAAAATCTCCAACTGAATGAAAAAGGACGATCGATAGATACCAACATCAAAATGACAGTGATATTGGAATCAACTGACAATGATTTTAAAGTAGCTATCCTAAAAATGTTTCGATAAGCGATTGAAAATATGAAAAAAAAAAGTCTCAGTAAAGAAGTAGAAAGTCTAAGCAAAGAAATAGAAGTTACAAAGAACTGCATAATCTTACCTACCAGGGCAAAACAGTGTCAATGGCAGCAGATTCTCATCAGCAGCAATGGATGCTACAAGGAAGTGTTATATTTTTCAAGAGCTAAAATGAAAGAAATGTCAACCCAGAATCCTATATCCAGAAAAGCATCCTTTAGGAATGAAGGAGAATTCAAGACATTATCAGATGAAGGAATACTAAAAAACTTTTCACCAGCAGAACTACTTTAAAAGAACAGCTAAATAATTCTGGAAACAGAAATGAAATTATAAAGTTATCTTGAAACATCACGAGGGAAGAAAGAATAACGTAAGAAAAAATACAGGTAAATATAATAGGCTTTCCTTCTCTTAAGTTTTAGAAATGATGTTTCATGGTGTAAGCCAAAATTATAACACTGATGTGACAAATATATGGAAAGGAAATATTTAACACAACCAGTTATGTTCATACGACGTGTATATAAATGTTTATACCATCTGTATTCATAATAGCCTAAAGCTAGACACCATACAGGAGTCTTTCAGCAGTTTAGTGGTGAAACAAACTGAGGTACATTCACGTTATGGAATACTTACCATCAATACAAAGGAGCAAACTATTGATACAAAAAAAAATGTGGATATGTCTTCAGGAAATTGAGCTGAATGAAAAAAGCCAGTCTTCAAAATGTGACATACCAATGTGATTCCATTTGTGTAACATTCCTAAAATGACAAAATTCTAGAAATTGGGAACAGATTAATTGTTGCCTAGAATTAAAAAATGGGTGTGGGTTAAAAGGAAATGGTTATGTCTTTAAGAGAGCACCACAATAAGTGATTCATCACTAAATCCTATAATTGATTTGAATATTACACCCCATGTTAACTAACTGGAATTTAAATAAAAACTTGAAAAAGAAAACAAATAAACAAACAAAGGCCACAACCAGGGATCTTGTTTTGATGGAAATGTTCCGGACTGACTCCATTAATGTCAACATCCTTGACATGATACTGGATTATAGTTTTGTAAGACAGGACCATGGGGGCAAACGAAGTAAAGAGTACAATGTATTATTATAACACTGTATTATTTCTTACAACTGTAATATGAATCAAAATAATCTCAAAATAAACCACTTATTTAAAAAAGTAAGGTGAAATAAAGGTGTTTATAAAATGACTAGTCTCACATGGCTTTGAAATTAAATTTCATTAAAATGGCTTTGACGTCTGCCTAATAGCCACACACAAACAATAAAATATCATCAAGAGGTGATTTTTCATTGTTCAGGACAATTGCAACGAGATAGATTACAATGTTTATTTCTCTAAGTCTTAGCTGCCAGAATTCAATTCCTGAGGTCCTGAAATTTTAGCAAATTATTTTCTGTGAAAATCTTTTCTTTGTTTATTTAGTATTTGATTGGATAAAATAAGATTTTCACTTTAGAAATTTAAATGTCAGAACTTGGTTTGTGCAGAACTTAAAAAAAGTCAATAGCATTCTTTTTCCCTAATGAAAGCTATCATCCACATTTAGTTTTACCTTGAGTATTTTCTAGGAATTAAAAAAAAAAGCCAAATTATACGTGAATTAGTCACAGGTCTGTGGGGTTAGAGGCCTTACGAAGCCATTCAACTACACCGTTGCTCCTCACTTTCCAAATTACAGGAAAAAAAATCAGTGGTTCCAGTAATGAACAATGCAGGCTATTATCACCTTCTCAGTCACCAAAATGTTATTTCTATGCAAAATGTGTAAATCTGGAGAAATAGTACAGCAGTGATGCTGACTTAGGGAGAAAAGAGTGCTCATATTACAAACACTGAGCAGTATGTCTGTAGGTATTTGTGCACACTCTTAAATCTTCTCTGTGTAGGTGTTTGTGGACATCTTGTATCTTTTCTCTCTTTCTCTCTCTCCCCGCATATGTGTGTGTGTGTGTGTGTGTGTGTGTGTGTGTGTGTATGCATGCGCATACATATATATATATATATATATTTT
>NW_027532634.1:999241-1030260 GCF_008692635.1 Crocuta crocuta | reverse complement strand
TTCAAGAATTTTTTTTTCTCTGCTTTTCAAAACCTCAATTGAGCTACTGTGGCTATAAAGGTGACGTAGAAGGCCTAGGGGCACTTTGTTTCATAGGAATGCTATTTGCCTCATAACACAATAGGCTTTACTATAAAATAAGAAAAAAAAATTCTTGAACAATAAAGCCACAATCTTCAAATCCCACCTAGCTTTGCAGGCCTTCTTTATACCCAAATCCATCAGAGCACTAAAAGTGGGATCTGACTTCCAATGAAAATATGTGAAAACAATAATCACAACATCTTAGTGAAAGCTCTTTTGCTTCTCTTAAGGCATGTTGTACTTTGTCTACCTTTAAAAAACATTAGTTTTTCCTTATTTACAACAATGAACAGAAAAGTGAAATAAAAATACTTTTGCTTGCTTGGTTAAAGAGAGACCAGGTGGGTTTTTGTTTTGTTTTGTTTTGTTTCTTCTTAAATGCTTTCCTCATCTCAAAGTTTTACCTACATGATGGCACTATAATTTATTGTTCTGAGGGTGCCTGGGTAGCTCAGTCAGTTAAGCGTCCAACTTCAGCTCAGGTCATGATTTCACAGTTCGTGAGTTCAAGCCCGGCATCGGGCTTTGTGGTGACAGCTCAGAGCCTGGAACCTGCTTCAGATTCTGTGTCTCCTTTTCTCTCTGCACCTCCCCTGCTCACACTCTCTCTCTGTCTCTCAAAAATGAATAAACATTAAAACAATTATTTAACCTATTGTTCTGCTAGTGTAGTTTCTACAAATTGTTCTAAAAGTTTGAATTATATGGGAAACCATAGTCACAGATATAGTAATAATGTACTTATGATTTCTTAATGTTGTTTTAATTTGTAATAGTATATAAAGTCTCCCTTTTGTGTGGCTGAATTTTTACTGACAATAAGCAAAAATTATTGAAAAATTCATATTATCTTTCTTGGATCTAAATAATTTTGTACTTATAAAGTGCTTCCTTTTCTGAAGTTGTTTTAAAGATAATTCATTACCTTTTTCATTTTTTTAAAGAAAAAAGTTTCCTTTTGATTATCTAACCACTTATTGTTTTCCTATATTTCTAATTTATAAAAAGATAGTATACTAAAAGCATTGTACTTTTCAATTAGAGTGGAAAAAAAGTAAAAATCAGATAAATTAACTTTGCCCAAAAAGATAGGTTTAAGAAATAAGACTGTTGATAGAAAACAAAATATTATTTCATGCATCCTAGCAACCAAAGCAAAGAGGGAAATATTATGAGTTTCATAAAGAATTATACTAGTTCATCAGTGTAAACATAAAGCTATAATACAGAAATATGTGTGATGTGAATGTCTAGAAATTATTACTTCCAATAAATCTTTTATGAAATCTACAGAAACATGCTTTCCATGGATTAGAGATTTCTTATTTTATACTCGAGGGGATGTATGCAAAAGCTTTATTCAGAACTATCCTATGTTAGAAGCAGAACTAAAATTGTGAACCTGATCTTTCATTTCTGCTGTGTTACAGTCTAGACTACAACTTTGCATTTAGAAGAACCCATTCAACTCTATGAAGTTATAAAAGTAGGCATTATTTAGAATCATGTGTCAGCTAGGCCCCTGGACCCCAGGGTTGGACTTGTTTAACAAATTAGAAAATTGGCTGTAATGAGATGGCTTAGAACCTCATATTTGCCTATGTCTTAAAATCTTTTATAGGAAATTAGAAGCATTTTTTTCACTATTAAAGTAATGCACATAAAAGTAATGTTTTCTAGAGAAATTAACAATTGCTTCAATAGATCACTAAGTTTAGATGGAAGAAAAATCTGATAGCTTTTTTATTCTGGACTGGGTTTTAAAAGTCTGTCCATTTAACAAACAGACTTCTTGGGTGACTCTACTATGGGCTGTCAGTGGACTTTATGCAGAGTGCATCGATGGGAGGGAAAGCCAGGAGCAAAGGCCATTTTTACAGCAGGATCAACAGGTGAAAATGGGCTCCACATACACTAGAGTGGCCAATTGCAAAAAGAGTCAATCTTCCCAAAGAAACATTAGTTAGAGACTTTCAAATAAAGCTTGTACACCACAAATCATTCTGTTGAAGTTGAAAATGTGTTCAAACTACTCTTTAATTGCTAAACTTTATGCTTACCATGTGACAGTTTTTAAGTGTTTTCATCCATTGACTCTTCTGTCCTTGAATTAACAGCCATGAATTTGCCTCTCAAAAGTCATTTAATGAGAGAAATTTAATTTAATTTTAAGAAAGTATATATACCTCATAACATATGACTTGAAATCTGAGAAACAAAAAACCTACCAGATATTAATTATAGGTTGTATTTTATTATTAACTAAATGCTGTAACAGCATTAAGAAAGTCCAAGTCTGGGGGCTTCATGTTGTCATTATATATTCCTATAGGAGCAACAATAAGCTATTCAATAAACTCATCATCATTCTATTATTGAGAAGAGAAAAAACAGAAAGAAAAATAAAGTAAATAAAGAGGAAATGGAGGGACTTAAAATATGCAGAAAAAGTAACTCAAAGGCAGCAAAAACTAATGAGGTAAAATGACCTAGTTATAAAATCAGTAAAGCAAAGATTGATGGACCCTCTTTTTGTTTTTTGCCAAAAGCACTAAGTAAGTAGGTAGATTAGAAATAAGACCAAAAGACATTAGCTAACTGATAGAATTCTTTCAAAATTATACAGTGATATAAAAAGCTCTATAATTTTTGTATTTGCTCAAATACTTTTGAGTTAGGTTTATTATATTAAGGGCTCTAGATATGTTGATGTTTATTTTTCACATATATTTTATCAATTTATATTATTTGAGAACACTTCACACTCTGTGTGATAGGTTAATCTTACTACTTAAAAGTTATATTTTTAAATTTAAATTGTAGTTAACATACAGCACAATATTGGTTTCAGGAATAAAAGTTCTTTGTAAGGGAATTTTCATATTCTAGTAAAATATATTCTGAGCCTTACATAATGCCTAAAGATTGTAGTACAATTACAAATACAGAGCATTTTAAAATTCATATTAAATTTTAAATACTTAATCCAAAACTACTTTTAATGTATCAAAAGAGGTCTACTTCTTAGTATAGATTTGTTTTTGTATTCAATAGCAATAATGCAGAAAAAAACAAAACAAAAAAGAAAACAATAAATTGAGGAATATAATGCCAATCCTTAAATATGTTATATATTCACATCATAACTCCACATATGGTAATCTTTAGGATATAAACCTTATTTTTAAAAAATTTAATTTAAAGTTATTGACTAAGGAAATATTTTGTTGAGTGGGTATGGAAAAATTGAATTATGAAAATTTTAAAGTATAATTTTTTCAAATACAAATACTTTCAAACTAACGTATATTTAAGGTATTTGTTTCTTCCTTTTAAGATCATCTTTATAGTCATTGAAAATGCCTTATGTCAACTCTGTAACTGTATAAAATCTACTCAAATTTATCTTTGTTAAACAAAGTGAAATATCAGATCATTTTTGGGGGGAGGAGTTACTTAGCAATCCATGCTTTTCAGTCTGTCAGTCAAAGCCACTTTTATATTTTGGAGAGAATAGCTGAGTTTGTTCAACAGAAGGTAGATCCCAGGCATTCTATCATTTTATATTTTGCATCATTATTTGGCTATATGTTTATAAAGCTTGAGACAAATTTACGTTAAAAACTAAATATTATTCCAGTAATATGATTTATAAATATTTTAAAAAGAAAATAGAACCCAAACATTAAAAAGATTAAACTAATTTTAATGCATGAGAGTCTTTTAGAATACTTCTTTGGGGGCTAAAGGAAGTCATTCTTTTGAAAAAGTCATTTTAAACTGTTCAATAAAAATCATGCAAAATAATATTAAATTAGAAAAATGATTCAAGATAGTCATTTAAAAATTTTCAAGTTTCCTAGAAAGTTGACAGTGATAATATACTTTGCTATAAGACTGGGGCTGTAACAATTTTTTCAGATATGCACATTTTACTTAACTTTAAAAAAAATTTTTTTTCCAAAGTGTCACTGAATAAAGGTTTTCAGCCAATTACCGAAGACAAAAATGGCAGGACTGAGGGAGTTGTTGCCTAGAGAAGAGTTGGCTTTGAACCATTCTGCACTTCATTATCCTCTAATCAAGCAGTCAAGTTTCCTCACCTCTAGAATTCACATTCTGCTGATTATCATTTAAGTACATTAATTGGTTACACTGTAATTTCTGGCTAGACCAGGGATGAACAAAGAACTGTTACTGATGGTTCATTCACGGTTTTACTCCCTTTTGTGTAGTTGGCTAAGAGATTCCCTCCAGATTTCTCTATCATCACCTACACAGCTCTCCCACTGGTTATAAAATACTGCAGCAGCTTGTAGGTAATTGATCAGACAAGTGAACTGTAAAATATTCATTTTCTACTTCAACAGCCAGACAAATCTCTTGGGAAGAGGATGAAAATATTGCTTATGCACATCAGGGTCGGGAGAGTAATAGCAAGGTTGCTGATAAGCAGGGGTCCACTACACAGCTAATACTTAATTCGGTGCTATGCCAGAGACTGAAAGCATGCAGCATCTCTTTGCCTGAAGCTACAAGTCTCATTATACACTCAACCTGAGGCATCAACATCAGTGCCCTAGTCATGTTGCTCAAAGGATAGTGCTTCCTCTTTTAATTAATCAGGTTCATCTTGGCATAACATGCCAAATAACCAATTAACACTTAGCTACTGTAACCAACATGCTAAACACGAAATTGCTAATGAAATGAGAGTTTGTAGAAAGGTAGCTGTGCAAAGAATGGGAAAGTGGGTTGGTTGGTTTTTTTTTTTAATAGCATCTGTTTTGTTTTTTTTTTTTCTCTTTCACTTGGTTTCTTTCCTCTCTGCCAACTCCTCAAACAACTGCCAAGCTGCTTTAATTGGAAGTTGTTAGAAGTAGACTATATTCAGACTAGTTAAGCTAGAGTAAAAAGTAGTACATTATTTAAGTCCTATGCTCTAGGGGTTTCAATAGTAAAAAAAAAAAAAAAAAGGTAACAGACATTTTCCTTGGTCTTGTCCCTATTTCTTATCTGTAACAGCTTTTTAAGGAGTCTCAACTCAGTGAAATGTACACCTTAGTTATTTTTTTCTACATTCATCACTTTCACCAGAGCTTTGATATATTTCCCTTTCCTGCCATGTAATGGAATCTAAGGTAGGTTTTACAGACAGTCCAGAAAGTTTGATCGTTAAAATATAGTGTACTTTATTATTTAAATTGCAGTCTAAGTTTCAAATGTTATACCCAGATTGCAGTATCCTCAACGACCAGAAACCACTGGGGAGACCGAGTCACGCATGCAAAGGCAAAGGGCTTTATTACGGACTCGAGCTCGGGCTCACAGACTTTACCAGTGCAGTGGATCCGTGCTGTGAGCCCCGACAAAGGCAGAGTAGGGTTTTTATGGGGTTTGTGACGGGGGAGTTACAGAAGTTGTTGACATGGGAACAGTGATCCAATCATAATTATACAACATTATTGACAGCGGGTTTAACCATACACATTGTCTAGAGTATTTGTTACTTTTGGTGAGACCCAGTTACAACATTTAGAGTACTTTTAAATTTAACCAATTACAGAGCGAGCCTAGGGTCTTGTTCGGCGCCTAACGGGTTAACTTTAACATTAGGTAACAGAGTTTTATCTATAGTTGTTGGCCTTTCTTGATTGGGTGTTGCCAAGGTAGTGTGGTGGAGTGATGTGGTGGGCAGTTTCTTCGGCCTTGGGCAATGTGTAACTGCCTGATAGTTTCAGGGAAACTGAAACTTAGGCCTTCTAGTTTAGAGGGGAAACTTAAAGCCTGTTATGGAGTCAGTCTGGTTTAGACTTGTGTCCTTACACAAAATCATCTATTTCTCTCTGTAGTAAAGGCATGGGTCCTTCACCCTTCCCACTGAAGCCTTGGCTTTCCAATATAGATGAACTGAGGAGAAGGACTGATTACAGTCACACTGCTCCCTCCTCTTTCTTGGACTTACTCTGATGAGACCCTGATGCTCTCTCTCTGGAAGGTGTCCACAGGATGATTTTCAGAACAACACTGCATTGAAGACCCTGTGCAATCTGTCCACAAAACACTTCTCTGTTGTAGAAGGTCTGGCTCTGGCTCAACTCCTGCGAAGAGTCTGCTCATCTCCTTCCCTTAGCACATAAGCTTTCGTTGAGTTCCTCCCACTTTTAGATGGAATACCAGCAAGAGAGTCCATGGTTTTGTGATGTCCATTTGACTTTTGAGGGGAAACATGCATTCCTTTCCATACTGCACGGCATGCGGAACTTTTCACCATCCTTTCTCTCTCCCTACCTCCTCTCTTTCTTCAGTTATCCCCCCTGCTCAGACAGGTGTAGAGTTTGGATACCTAAGCAGACATCCAGGTAAGGAGTGGAAAGTATATCCCTCTTATTTTAGGCACTCCTAAGATCTTTGCTGTACAAGTTATTTTCTTCCCTCTGTACTCTGTTGCCTTGAGATAGGAGAGAAGCACTCTCCTCTCCCTCTCTCTCATCAGCAAGGTCATGAGTTTGCCAATATGTTCTTTAGGAAAAACACTACATGGTTCTCTCTGTAAACCTGCTGACTCTCCCTTTCAGCCTCCTCTCTTATAAAGTCAAGAAAGTTGTAGTGGGGGTAAGGGGTTCTCTTAACTCTTAGTAAACTATGATAAAATGTTCCTGGTCTCAATACTTAGTAGTCATCAGTAGTTTGTGAAATACTGTTGTCTTTAGCTCTGTGCCACACTGATAATTCTGGGGCAACAAGAAAAAAATTATTCCATATCCTTTTCTGTATCTGATCTGTGCTAAGAAGCTTAATGAAAAATGAAAAAACAAACAAAATGCCTGGACTGTCTTCCATCTGGCTTTATTCCTTATATAACAAAGGAAAATTGGAAAGATAGTTAAAAACAAGAGTGTCTTGTTTAAAATTGCATGTGGCTAGTGGAAGGGTCAGAGAATACAATTTCCACCCACCTCCCCACCGGAAATGGAGTTCTCCTCTATCAGCCTTCTATTTCTATGTGTTTCAAAGTCTAGCTTCACACAATAAACACATACCTATATGCTTCTTTTTTCTGGTTTATGTCATTTTTATGTTTGTGGATTCAGTGGTATTGGAGAAATGAAATACTTTATAAACATTCTGATACTAACAGGTTTACTATATTTTTATGGAGGAAATCAATAATAGCCAACCAATTAAAGGTTTAGTTCCATTTAATTGTCATTAAACTTAATAGAAATCACTTCACATTTTGGCAACAAATAAAAATGAATGGATGGATAGATGGTTGGTGGATGAACAGATGGATGTAGTTTCCACATCCTCCGCAGTTAAGAATATCAAAGACAGGTAGTTGGAAGAAAGAGCGACACTACTTAAGCAGAACCACCATAAAGAAGGGGAAAATGTGTGGCAGTCATCAGTATCTGCTCAAAGAGGATTTTGTTCTTCACACATTTTATATCTTGCTGCTGTTCTAAAATATGTATGCCATTTTGATAATTATTAAAAGAATTAAGTTGATAAATATATTTTAAAAATTTTAATGTTTATTTTTGAGAGAGAGTGTGCAAGTGTAGTAGAGGCAGAGAGAGACAGAGACAGAGACAGAGACAAAGACAGAATCTGAAGAAGGCCCCAGATTCTGAGCTGTCAGCACAGAGACACGGGGCTCAAACTCATGAGCTGTGAGATGATGATCTGAACTGAAGTCAGACGCTCAGCCAGCTGAGCCACCCAGATGCACTATAAATATATGTTTAAAGACCAAAAAGTCATAATTACATAGAAGCATATAGACTGAAAAAAAAGGGTTGACACTAAAATTTATCACTGGCTAGTTCCAAGTAGAAACAATTTGTGTCCTTTTTCCTTTTTTCTATTTTCATTTATTCTTCAATTATTTTATAATGAACATGTAGGTCTTTTCTAGTAAAGAAATTAATTATTATTAAAATTAATTGTATTTTTCCAGTACTCAGAGTAATTAAAATTGTAGTCACCTTTTGTAGCTCTGCTGAAGAGACATTAGACTACAGCTTAAAGAGGTATATTGGGTATGTCAGTATCTTGTAGTCAACAGAGTCATGGTCTCTTGGGGAAGACGTATTGAACACCACAGGTTTTTCATACTAAATCAAGTACATTAGAGAGAGATACAACAATGTTGCTACAAATAAAACAAATCAAAGTTTCTTAGACCAGAACAGTCACCCAGTTGTTAACCTAAGTTATAAATGTTCTCATATATGTTACCTTTTGACAATTTCAAATAAATTCTAGAAATAAAAATTATAACCCCTCAGTACATTTTCTTACAGGGCTTTTTAACATGCCCCTTAGAATGTTTTCAGAAGCTGAAGAACCTACATGCCCCTTTAGATTGACTTCCTCTCCGATGAAACAATTTTTGATAAAATAACCTTAAAGCAATGTAATTTTTTAATTTCTTCTATAATTCTCAAGTCCTTATTGTTACTGCAGACATTCTTCTTTTTTCAATATTTTAAATGGAATATTTTAAGCATACAAAGTGAAAAATATAATACACTAATCCACATATTCATTTGTACCTTAAGAGAAATTAAAAGTTTTCAAAAGATTTCCTATTTCCATTTCCTCATTCAAGGAGCTCAGAAGTCACCATGTTCTCTTCTTAACAAGTAAAAAGTTTAATAGACTTAAAACCAGCTTCCCAGATCCATAAGAAAAGGGACAGCACAGGTAATCCACCGCCCACAAGATCAGAGTAACAGTGAGGCATATACAGGGAGTTACAGCTAACTGGAACAGAGACTAGGGAGTGGAGGCTGTAGGGAAAGCTGGTAATTGGTAGGAAAACCTGAACTGTAATTTGCGAATTGCTGGTGGCTTAGTGCAGACAACTCTAAGAGTTATAAATTCCAGAGAGACTCAGTCATAGAGGAGCTCCTACAGTTTTATGAGATTTACCTTGAAAAGCTTAACTGGGTTTTCACAATAAGCATCAGAGAAAAATCCCCTCGTGCTTCCAGCAAAGAGAGAGAGAGAGAGAGAGAGGGAGAGAAAGAAATGAACCATTTTGAAATCTGCCAGAGCACTCTCTTCTTAAGAGGACTCCAGAAAAAAGAAGTTCACAAGAGCATAATCTGCTGGGGAATGATAGGAACCTAACTGACCTGGAGAAAGGGAAATCTCCAACTCCAATAAGCTCTAACCTTCAGTAAAAGAATGGAAATGCGAACTACAGCCCACTCTAGGTTTCCTGTCTACAGAAGAGGAAGAAAAAATTGACAATACTTGTAAGGTTCACAGTGCAGAGGCATAGGCTCACTAAAGTATGAGAGCTAATTTTTGGATTATATAACAATTCCCCTCCTGTGACACCTTACTACCACATTACTAAAGGGCTATTTATAACAGTCACTTTTGCTCTTTATGTCATGTCTGAGTATAAAGAAAAAATTACAAGGCATACCAAAATACAATTTAGATTGTGAACGATACTTGAATTATCAGTTTTCTATTATCTATACATCACTTGATTTTTTAAATTGTTACCTGAGAGATTACAATATACATTCTTGGTGTTTACAGTAAATTACAAATAAACAAATATATTTTTGACACTGCTAGTACCTTAATTTTAATTTTATTTAACTACTTTAATGTTATTTACTCCCTCCAATCTTTTGTGTTATTATTATCATTTAGTTTATTAAACATATATTGTATTCCTTATATAACATACATTCCTAATAACATGTATTGTATTCTTCCTAAATGATAATAATGATAATGATATATTTATCATTATTAGTTTGTACTAAAAATATTACTTAGATTGTCCATCTATTTATCTTTTTTCTGCTTTTTATTCTCTTGCATTGTTATGCTTATCAATAATCATTTTAAGAACTTTCTTTAATGTTTTTATTCAGATTATATATTTATTTTGAGAGAGCGTGAGTGGAGGGAGGCCAGAGGGAGACAGAATGAGAGAGGGAGAAAGAATCCCAAGCAGGCTCCACTCTGAGCACAGAGCCTGATGCAGGGCTTGATCTCACAACCCTGCAACTGACTGTGCCACTCAGGTGCCCCTCTCCTTTGTACTTTTTTTTTTTAATTTTTTAATGTTTTATTTATTTCTAGGAGAGAGAGACAGCGTGAACAGGGGAGGGTCAGAGAGAGAGGGAGTCACAGACTGAAACAGGCTCCAGGTTCTGAGCTGGCAGTCAGCACAGAGCCCGACGCGGGGCTCGAACCCACAAACCGCGAGATCATGACCTAAGCGAAAGTCGGAAGCTTAACCGACTAAGCCACCCAGGCGCCCCTCCTTTGTACTTTTAAATGCCTTGTTAGTGAATGTTTGCTGGTGAAGATTTCTCTGTTTTTGTTATTCCAAATGTTTCTTTTCACCTTACTCTTGAAAGAAATTCTTCATTAGGAATGAAATTCCCAGTTGGCTGTTTCTATCTTTTAGCAATTTGAAGATGTCATTCCATTGTCTTTTATTTTCCATCATTTCTGTGGAGCCAGGTTAAATAGTATTTTTGCTTTTTTGAAGGTAGTGTGTCTTTATTGTCTGACAGAATTTAAGACTTTGTTTTTAATTTTCACAATTTGCTATTATATGGCTGGCATAGTTTGTTTTGAAGTTGCTTTTAGTTAATATTGATTTCTCAGACTATGGCTAGATGTCTAAGTTAGAGAATTCTTAGCTATTATCTCTTTAAGAATTATTTCTGCCACTGCCACATAATCTCCTTTTTTAGATGTGTAATAAAATATACACAACTGTAACATATATAGCTGTAATAATATGTAACTAATAATATATATAACTGTAATATATATATATGATTTACAATCTCAAATGTGTTATCATTTTTTTGTATTTCCAATTCTGTTTATTTCTTTTTGCTTCAGCCCTCATATTTTCTACTATTCTGTATCTACTTATTAATTTTCTCTTTTGCTTTATCTAATTGTATATTAAATACATCTGTTGTTCATTTTAATTACTATATAATTTAGGTTGGATTTTTATTTGATTCTATTTTTCTAAATTTCAGTTTTCTGGTATTTTCATTTCCTCATCTCATTTTTAAAATTAGCAATAGCAATTATCTTTAAACTGATTTCTTATATCTCCAATATTTGGAGAAACTATAGATCTGTTTTTATCATACTTTCCTTTTGATCTTGGCTACTGTTATGACTAGCAATTTTTGATTGAACATAGTTATAATTTAGGAGAAAATAGTAATCTCTAGCTAAGGTGATCTTCATTTAAAGATTAACATGTATTTCTGACAGGTAAAGTGAGCAGATTCAAGCTGAGTTTCAAAACTTTTAAAGGCTTATCTATTTAAACCAAGTCCTAGAGTTTTAGAGAATCTCAATTTTGATGGGCCCTGATCTCTAATTTTTATCTCTACTGAATTGTGGGAGGACTGTATGCTTTTCTTCTACTTACCTGTAAATTTCCATTCAAGTGCTGAGCCTATCTTCCTCTTTGAATCTTCAAATGCCATAAAGCAAAAACTGTTCCCAAACTATGAGGTTAACTTGAATGCATTTCCAATTCCAAGAGATCTTGATATGTCGAATTTTGATGTCTTAGTAGCTCTTCCATGACTTCAAAGCAATTCATTTTGCATGTTGTCAAATTTTACTAAATCCTCTTAGCAAGATATTTGTTCAATACCAGTTAATTCATCATTGTCACAAGTAGAGTTTCTCTTATATTTTTTCCTTTAACATCTCAAAAGTCACTCGTGATATTGTCTCCACTGGAGAAAATAAAATGAGTAAGTCACCAACTTCAAATTAAGACAAGATTCTTGAGAATAGGGATTGCATCTTATTTATCATTGAGATATAGCATTTCTGATGTAGAAAATGGTATACAATAGACAATATTTTTGATTGAATTAAATTTCATTGTTTAAGTGAAAATCTTCATATTCTTTGCAAAGGAAGTCAAGATTATTTTAGCCTTTTAACTGCAGCCTCTCAGAGCTACTATACTTAAAATTGCCAATCAGTATTTTTAATGGTTTACAGGGACTTCCCATCCTAACAACTTTGGTACTGTGTTCTTTCCTCACTCATTCTAACAAAAACTCCTAAATTTATTTATTTATTTAAAGCCTGTTTTCTCCTATGAAATTAACTTTTGCTAATAAGACACTAAGAATCAAGTTTAATTTAGATAATCTTAAGACCATGCTTCATCACAGGTTTTTTAAAAATATTTTTTATAATATTTGAGATCTATAGAAGATAACCTTTTCTGACTGAAACAGGGGTAGAGGGCCTAAACCTTTGATCTTTTAGCCTCTCCATCATACCTAGGACAGACTCCACCCTCCTCCTAAATGTAGTCCTTCATGCTTTGGGGAACACGAATGTACCACTGCTTTAAAGAAAAAATATATATATATAAGAAGAGAAAAAGGAAAAAGGAGGGAAAGAGGGAAGAGAGAAAGAAGTAGAAATAAAAGGCGGCAGCAATTTGTTGTCTGTAGCAGAGTAAGAAGGTTTTGGGTAAGCAGAGTAATTGGTAAACTCTTAAATGTTTAGTTCAGGTATGGGCTGATGATCCATATACATTACTCTAAGAGGGAAAACCTAATAATTGTTTCTTTCCACTTTCTATTTTGATCTTGCGGTCTAATTTAGAGGTTGAAATGACCATTCCTTTCTAAACAAAGTTCCCACAACCTTTGTGGAAATTGTGAGCCTTGATTGATACATGACGTTCATACCATTTGGTTATTCCAGCTCTGATTTGCTTGGGGTTCTCATTGTTCTATCTGAAAGTATAGCGGTAGAAAAAGCAGACATTTTAAGCTTAATTTTCCTGTCTTTAAGTATAGGATGAAGTAAAATATGATGTGTTTAATATGCATTAATCATTGTATCTTTTCTGCCTTCCTTTTCATTGAGGATACTAATGAAATTCAGAAAAGACTCTTTTCTAAAATGTGCAAATGTCTTATAGGAACTGAGTGTTGTGTTTCTTTAACGTCTCTATAACAGATACAAGACTGCCTGAGGGTTTTCTTTGAGAAATGAGAAGCATTAAAATAATATGAAGAAAAAAAACCTCATCTTTCTCATACTGTCCATATTTCTACTTTTAAAAAAATGTTTGAAAACAACTTCATTATTTTCAGTTATAATCAATGTACTTTTTAAAATTCATTGTGAATGAAGAAAATGTAGTTAGACTCAAATGTTCATATTAATGTAACACTTTTAAAGAAAAATAGAAAATACAGTCCTAAAAGGGACCTGAGATAACCCTCTCCCCAATTGCATTGATTTTAGCCTGCTAATCCCATCTCATTTGACCTTATAATTGAAAGTATAGATTTGTCAGGTTAGATATTTATTTATTTTTGAGAGAGAGAGCATGAGCAGAGGAGGGTCAGAGAGGAAGACAGAATCTGAAGCAGGCTCCAGGCTCTGAGCTGTCAGCCCAGAGCCCAACGTAGAGGCTTGAACTCACTGACCTGTGAGATCATGACCTGAGCCAAAGTCGGATGTTTAACTGACTAAGCCACCCAGGTGCCCCTAGATTTATTAGGTTAAAATCTGCTCGTTAATTCTCATCTTTATATCTCCCGGATTTTTTTTTTTTTTTTTTTTGAGGAAGAGAGCATGAGTGGGGGAAAGGGGTAAAGGGATAGAGAACCTTAAGCAGGTTCCATGCTCAGCACAGAGTCCAACACTGGGCTCCATTCCATGACAGTGGAATTATGACCTGGGCCAAAATCAAAAGTTGGGTGTCAACTGACTGAGGTCCCCAGGCCCTGCCCCCCCCACATGCCCCTGGATTTTGAGTCTGACTTTGCTATGGTTCTTGCCTCCCACTGTGCTTTCTGGAACTCTTATTTCATGGCAGACAAACACCTACCTAATTTATCCTATTGATAAAACTCTACAATCTCATGATTTTGACCAAAATTTAGATTTCCCTAAAGTTATTCCTTTCTAGACCATTTCCTTGAGTAAAAATCTCTGCTTTTTTGAAATTCATGCCATATGATTGATTTATGCTCTGCCATCTTCATCTACCTCCCATTCTTACCAGTTGTTTCCACTTTACTAATGCTTTGGCATCTGGTCTGTAATCTCACAATAGTGCAAGATGACCAAAGTGTCCATGTAATGATCTGTCCAAAATCCAGCCTACTAGTGCTTTAAATTCTTTAATTCTCATGGAAATTTTGAAATTTACTCTTTTTCACCCTTAACTGTAAGGTGCTCCTCTGTGAAACTGGTGAAACTTCTATGAAAATCCTATGAAATTTCCACACCTGTTCTTTCATTTCATCCAAACCTCTAAATTGTTGTCCCTTTCACTTTTAATTAAACACTTTAAAGTATTTTTCATCATGTTTTAATTATAGTAAATCCATAAAGTAGCATATGTTTGCTGGTAATAAATATTAATTTTATTTGCTTCCTTTCATAAGGTAGGGGAAATAGATTTAGCTATCTGTCAAAAATTGTCTTTTTCTCTTCTTGTTTTATTTTTGGACATGAATTCTTTGCAATTATCTTTGAACAAAATTTCTCATATCCATTCTAAATTGAATATTTGTCTTAAGTTATATATAATGATTAATTGCTTCTACTTCTGAAGATAAAAATAATATATGAATTTGTTTAAGTGTCTTAGGAAGAATTTTTCTAATCATAATTATTCAGTAAATAAATTTTAAAAGGTAAGTCAATACAACCAATTAAGTTGTTAATTGCTTATCTGGATAATCTTTGACCCAGCTTCCAGTGTATCAATAATCTCCAACAATTTTGAATCACAAATAATGACAAATGATGTAATAGAATCCAACATATTTTTTAATGTTTTAATTTTTTCTGAGAGAGAGAGAGACAGCGTGAGCAGGGGAGGGTCAGAGAGAGAGGGAGACACCCACGAACCATGAGATCATGACCTGAGCCAAAGTCAGACACTTAACCAACTGAGCCACCCAGACACCCCGAATCCAACATATTTTTAACAAACACCATAGTTTTCTTCATGTTACTGTAGGAATCTAATTCTATTTAAATAAGTTGACAATATGAAGGAAACTAAAGCAGGAGACTGCCCACTAAAATAACCATATTAATTAATAAGTTATGAATTGGTATTGTTCCATGGATCCTGACATAAGACATGTTTCCTGGGTCATAGATAAAAGACAATTTATTATTCATGGTAATATCAGTAGGCAGATTAACATCACTGCACTGGTTTTCCAGAAGCTAGATCTTACAGAGTAGCATGAAGTGCCATGTAGATCCCGCTCACACAGTGGGCAAACCACAGGAGAGGATTCCTGAGCTTAGGAAATCTTCCATTTTTCTAACAAGGAGTAAGCAAGACTGTTCTATTCCATAGGGTAATGCGCACAGTTCATGATTACTTAATGCATTCCTGTAGTACATTATCTCACTTTTCAGATAAAACTAAACTGATTAAACAATTCTGAGAAGTAGCACTGATGAGAGACCAATCATGGCCTTTTGATTCTGGACACTTAACTAGCTGTATTGGTGCTGGGACCAAGGAAGACTGCTTCTCAAAGTTATACCTTTACTTACTTTATAAATATTTTACAAATATATTTAAAGGAATTATTCAAAGCATTGACTATTTTAAGAGACTTTTGAATCTCTTTCCATTTTCCACAAAATTTCATCATAATTAAATGCTAAGGATGCCTATAAATGCATGCACATAAATGTCATTTTTCTCATTATACTTGTCCAGTTCTCGCTTCATGTTACCAGTATTATCAAAAGCCTCTCCACATATTTCATTCAAGTAACACACAATTTTCTGCGTGTAAAGTTTTTTTTTTTTTACAACCTTATATAAGTTGAGCTCTGTGGTATCATTCAATTCAATGAAATACAGGAAACTTTAAATAGCCTGTGACATTTTTAATGCATGTATCACTATTTCCCCACCATCAATTCTAAAATTTTCTGAGTCAGAAACCTCAAGTAATCTATTATTTGCATTTTTCTGTATAGATACATCCTTCCTGAAGTTGTTCCTCCCAATCTGGTCTGGTTGCTCTAGAGTTTGTTCTGGGAGTATGATTCTGGGACATTTCATTTATCTTCATTCTCCAAATTCACTTCTCTTTCTTCTGTTTGGATCTTCTAGGTTCTGAATTACATATTTGTCTTAATTTATTCCTTCTTCAATATTTGTATGGTGTATGTGTGTATCTGTATGTGTAGATCCAAGTTTCTGACTTATACTATTTCCCTTTCTGCTATAGAACTTCTTTTAATATTTCTTAAAAGATAGGTCTATTTGTAATAAATCCCCTCTTTTTTTATTTCTTTGGTCTGAGAAAGTTTTTATTTCTTCTTCATTTTTGAAGAATGATTTCCCAGGGTGAAGAATTCTAGGTTGGTAAATTCCCCACCCCCCACCTAGCCCAGCTTCTTTCAGGATTTATATTTCATTTTCAGCAGTTTGAAATTATATATCTAGGTGTAGTTTTGGGGAAGTATTTGTTTATTTGTTTAGATTTTATCCTGCTTGGTGTTCTCTGAATTTCTTGGATTTGTATCTTGGTTTCTGAAGTTAATTTGGGGAAAATTCTCAGACATTATTGTTTCAATTTTGTCTGTTTCTTTTTTCTATTTCTGGTATCTCATTACATATATGTTTTACGTTTTGTAATTGTTCTACAGTTCTTGGATATTTTCTTCCTGTTATCTTCCATATTTGTTTCTTTGCTTTTCTGTTCTAAGGATTCTCTTGTTATTTCTTTTATCTCAGTGATTTTTTCCTCAGCCATGTCCAATCCACTAATAAGCCTATAAAAAGGCATTCTAATTTATGGTAATATTTTTTATCTTTAGCATTTCTTTTTGGTTCTTTCTTAGGTTGCCCACCATTCTCCGTACACTGTCCATCTGTTCATGAAGCCCTTAGCATATCAATCATAGTATTAAATTCCCAGTCTGATAGTTCCAACATCCCTGCCATATCTATTTCCAGTGGTTTCTCTGTCTCTTCAAATTGAGTTTTTTGCTCTTTGGTATGCCTTGTAATTTTTTGTACTGGGTGAAAGGAATGTCTATAAATAAGACTTTAGGAATGTGGTGATGATGTACGGAGGGAGGGGAAGAATTTTATAGTCTTATAATTAGGTCTCATGGAGGATACTTCTGAATAGGAAAGCAGAATATACCAGCCTATCCAGCTGAATCATGTATATGTTGTGCAGTTTTGGAAAATATTTTATCTCTGTAAGGATCTATCCAATTGACATAAGAAATCTCTATAACCATCAATGTGGCATATTAGATTAATGATTTTCTAACATTTTGCTCACACTTCCACAAAATAATTCTGGACAACTGTGAACACCTACACACAGTGTTTTTGTTATTTAACTTAAATTTTTAAGTTTAAATTTCTGCAAAGAATGTAATTTATATCCTGATTTGAGTACAGGTATTCCCAGATGAAATTATATCTTTTTAAAAACGTATTCAGTGGAATCTAAATATTGTATCAATTTAATACCCACCATAATCCTTTTTGAAAAGAATATCAAGGGTTTAATATTCTTTTTCTTATAATTAGAAATTTTAAGTGTTTACTCTTTTACTTAAAACTTACATATTTTTTCACTTCCCCATAGAAAGTTATCCTAACATATTTTATGTTTGAAAGTACTTTGTAATCTCTATACAATACTGCACTGCAGCAGTGTATGTGTACACTGTTTTCTTTTTTAAAATTACAAAAGAAATGTATAATTTATTTTAAATTTCTGGGAACTACAATATTCAAATCATTAAAGTTTTTCTTCTGGATTAAACTATCATTACAATTATTACTAGTATACAATTTATCAAGAAACGTAAATGTTACCAATTTTGAAAATAATCTAAAAAGTAAAATTTTGTAGTAATGCATTTTTTATTGGTACGATTAACTGCAGTTTTCAAAATTAGTTCGTACATATTTTGATAAACATTTAAGAATGAAGTTAGCTTTAGCACTAATTCTTTTCCTGCTTTGTTTGTTTGTTTGTGTGGGTAGTTGTTTGTAAAAGGAATCATTGAAAAATCATAGTCACAAAAATTAGTGTAGAAAAAGAAAGGGAATTTTTACAGCAATTTTGCTTCATTCTTTGAACACTGTGGATTTCATACCAAAAGTCACATTGTGACATTGTGACAACAAACATTATTTTTCATGAACTAACCAGTCAATCGGGGTTATTCTAATTTTGTTGAACTAAGCAAAAATTGGAAAGCACTTAACTTAGTCAACTATTTATTACCCTGTCTTTGGAGTCACTGATTTGCTCAGCAAAGACCCAGATTGGTCCTTTATTGGGCAGGCCAGCAGTTTCTGTTTCCATGGATATGCACCTTATAAAATAAGGAATGAATGGCACTTAGGCCCTTGAATATTAAAATAGGAGAAGGATAATTTTTTTAAAAATGGTGGTATGGGGCGCCTGGGTGACTCAGTCGGTTGAGCGTCCAACTTTGGTTCAGGTCATGACCTCAGGGTTTGTAGGGTTCAAGCCCCACATCGGGTTCTGTGCTGACAGCTAGTTAGAGCCTGGAGCCTGCTTCAGATTCTCTGTCTCCCTCTCTCTGACCCTCCTCAGCTCATGCTGTCTCTCCTCTCTCAGAAATAAATAAAAACATTTTTAAAAAAGAGAATAAGGATCTGAAAATGGAAACCTATTTTTGGAAAGTCGTTCTTTATCCTGAGTTGTGTAAGTGCCATTGATTGAAGACTGTTGTTTCTGTCAACCTGCAAATTTCGTTGTTTAAAAAATACTTAAACAATGTAACCAACATTCTTAGAAATGTAAAGCTAAACTCACAAGGCTACAAGGAAAATTCCTACAGGTCACAAATAAAGAATTATTAAAGAATCAAAAGAAGGCCCTGAAGCAATGGTTGGGATTTAGTATCATCAGAAGGGAAGAAAATAAGGCCAAGATCATGAGTGAGGAAGGAGTTAGTAGTGGTATCCCCACATCAACCTAAGTTTTTAGGTAAAGAAGCACAAGTAATCAACCAGGAAGTGTTTTAGTCTTTGAACCCAGCACAAGTTGAAAAAAACAATTTTTTCAGAACTTATTAAATGATTTGTCTTCCAACAGGATGTGTGTGTTGAAGGGGGTGGTGCAGGGTTGAATTTGTAGTAGCATGATCTAGGGACCACAAATCAAATGATAATCATGAAAGTTTGTTCCCAAATTTTTATAAACCTGAACAAACATTAACTTGCTCTAGAGAGACTAGTCTTCAGAGGTTACCAATAGTTTTGCAGTTTGTAGATGTTAATATGTGAGCACACAGAAGGAATGAATAAAATTCATTTGTACTGAAAATAAATAAATAGAGGCACCTGGGTGGCTCAGTCAGTTAAGCTTCTGACTCCGCTCAGGTCACAATCTCACAGTTGGTGAATTCGATCCCTGTGTTGGACTCAGTGCTGATAGCTAGTTCAGAGCCTGGAGCCTGCTTCAGATTCTGTGTCTCCCTCTTTTTCTGACCCTCCCCTGCTCATGCTGTCTGTCTGTCTGTCTCTCTCTCTCAGAAATAAATAAAACATTTAAAAAATTTTAAAAAAGAAAGCAAATAAATAAATTGTGGAAAATTCCACAATTAAAAGGAGTCCGCAGATACTACTAATACAACAACTAGATAACAGGAATAGGGATATGTCCTGTAGTAAAACTGATTTAAAGACTATAAATAAATATGTTTATAGTGATTTGAGACATAAAAAGGGGAATGAAAACATACAGGAAAGGATTCTGGAGAGATGAGGGCAATAGAATAGTTTTTTGCTTTTATAGCTATTAAATTTCTATGAATCTCCCCATAAAAATTGAGCTCTTAGTATACCAAAACCAGAGATTCATGGATAATCTATACAACAAAAGTGGGTCACAGGTTATCCTCATGAATCTACAAATATTGGCAGTCAGGAACAAACCAGAGGCAGCCTCAGAATCTGTATAATAACAATATCTGTTCCAGGTTCGGAAATGGGAGAGGTTCCCCTTCTCCCAAGTTTCCAACCGACTAAGTTGTCTCCATTGTCCCAGTTTCCATTGGGCGGTGTTTCCTGCAGTCCTAACTCCTCCCAGATGGCCCCGGGTTCTGGTAGCACTGATTTCTTCCTAAGATTCTCCAGTCTGTAATGGTAGAGACTTCCTGATTTTGTTTTACCACCTGAATGATGGATTTTAGTTCTCCTTTTAGCCATGTAAACAGTTCTCTGTATCAGAATCTTTTTGTTTAAACAAACCTGAAATATTCCCTCTTTCCTGGCTTGACCGTAGTTGATATACTCTGACTTCCTGACCACTGGCTTTTCAGTCAATAGGAGGCAGACTATTGAAGATAATGAGGAAAGAGGGAAGGTACGCGGTGTCTCTGGCAACAGGTGCATCATCTCAGTGGCACTAGCTCCAGACATCCCCAGTCATTTTAGGTGGACAATCATGGCCCNCAGTGTGGTTTTGATTTGTATTTCCCTGATGAGGAGGGATGCTGAGCATCGTCAGCATAGGGTTCTTAGCAGCTTCCCACTATGGCAAATCTTTCTCTTATCTCACCATTTTCTGTTTGGCTTCTTTTCACATCCATCAACTCTATTAAGTAACTCTGTGTATTATATTCTAATTTGAACACTTAGAGTAGTTTTTATGTTCTTGGCATGGTTTACTGATTCAATTTCTTTATAGTTAATAAAATTGTTATCCAACATCATACAGGAAACAAGACTGGGGGAAAATAAGGAGGTAATTGCTTACACAATCCCTTTGGAAAGAGCATGAGAGACATCCCAAAAGAATTTCTGGTACTTTAAATAAAGGGTCAGATTTTCATGTAGTTAATAGAGGTACATCCTACTTGTTTTATAGCTGCTATTTTGAATACTTTTATCTAGACTGAAATATTTGAGGAAATTCTGTGCCAATTGATTTCAGTTCTCCTTTTACATAAAGATACTAGCAAGCATATTTCACTATATTTATCAATTTTATTTTCACATTTTTCTATTTGAATTAGCCATTCTAATTAATCATAAGAAAGTAGCATTTTTTGAAATTTTAATATTAGACATCTATCTAGAGACTACAAAAACTGTTGATTGATTCAGATTTTCAGCATATATGTGGATATGTGTGAAGATTTTCCTTTTAGGCTTATGACTTGTGTTTGCAGATTATGTTACCTTTAAATAAAGTTTAATTAACTTTTAACAGATGAATACACAATATAAATTCAGTATGATACCTATGATGCTACATTATGGCCAAGATCAAGACTTGGTGAATAATCTGATCTGCTTTGATTAAATGTGACCTTTTTCTACACCAGGTTCAGAGATATCTCAATTACTTTGACATCTCCTGTGAATCTATGTGACTTTAATGACGAAGTAGAAAGGATAAAAAGGAAAATATATATTACAGCTCTGCAAGGTGAAAATGTGATTCATTTTTTCCCATTTTAATTCATGTTTTTCCATTTAGAATTCTATCTTGAAGCATATAATCCGTTATCACATTAATAAACTATAAATATCTTAATGGAGTTTTAATATAGACTTGTGTATATCTGTGAGATACTCAAATTAGTCTCTGGCAGATTTGTTCCATAAAATTATGATTTAATTTAATATTTTTATACCATGGTGTTGGTTAAATTGTGTCTTCTCACCTCTGCAAAGATACAGATGTTCTAACCTCCAGTACCTGTGAGCATGACTTTAACTGGAAATAGGGTCTCTTCAGGTGATCAATTAGATCATTATGGTGGGCCCTAATCCCAATGACTGTGTCTTTTTAAAGAGACGAAATTTGAACACAGAGAGGCACTGACAGTCTTATTTCATGAGAATCTACTTGTTTTCTAGCAGGGAGACTTTTCAGACTATCTTGTCCAACACACTGCTTGAAAGTAGTATTCTGCTGACTACGTATTTTTAAAGCTACTGTATTTTAGAACCATTATTGCAAAGAGTACTTCCAAACTAGTACCCTTGCTACAATATTTAAATTTAAATGCCCTCTAAGAATAAATTTAAAGCATTTCAAATAGAAAATCATCAGCTAAAAAATTCAAACAAGGGGAATTTCAGCTCAACAGCATTTTAAGGACACTCAAAAGGTAATAGAAGGGAATTTAAAATTTTACATATGGATGTAAAATTATGTGAATATTTTGAAAACATATAAGTTTTCTTTTATTCAAGCATGTCCTCATTTAACTAAATGAATCTGTCTGGCAATCAATTTTTTTTTTTCATTTTCTTATTCTTGTTCCGTACATTATTTAAAAAGATTCTAAGGGTGTAATAGCAATTCTGTGGTTTGTTTATTTTTATAGTAAACATAAATGGAAACAGAAGACCTGCTTAAATATATACATATTTATGCCAGATTTTAAAAGAATATTTGCAAAGGATCTTATATTCTGTGTAAATACGCATTTGTGTATTTTCAAAATAACTATTGTGGAACATATAATGGGGACTTTTAAATTACCTAAAAATAAAACGACCCCTATAGCAGTCATAGCTTACTTTCTCAAATGTATATTTAAAAGTGGTAAGATTTGAAGTGAATTTTTCACATCCTGGCTCTATAGCAAATCTCTTGTCTGTAGTTGAGGACTTTTAAGTTGTCTCTTTGGAAAGAAAGACAAGTATCTCTCAGTAATAGGATGACTGACTCTTCACAGAATTTCATTAGAATTCACTCTGAGCTATTCTAAGTCCCACAAGTATTGCACAATTTTCACTAAACTTACTAAGGGACAGAGTTGTGTGGGACAAATTCAAAAGACATTTCAATTCAACAGTGTTGAGAGCAGAAGCCCTTCTGGTATCAGATTTAGATTAGTTTTTAATGCCCATATCTGTATAGCATTGCATACAATATTTAATCAACTTTACAGACATTAATTTACCAACCTGCCTTTAGGATGTTTTGAAAATATGTTTATAAAGTGACTTGGAGATTAGTGATCGATTTCCATGTTTCATAATTTTTTTGCTTCTGCTTTTCTTTCCTTCTTTCTCTCCCTTCTTTCTTTCCTTTTCTTTAGTTTTTATTTCTTAAATTATTCATGAACCTTGTGTATTGGTAGCTGTATTCAATGTGAAGAAGTAAAGCTATGGTCCCTAGGTAATAGCCTAGTTGGGGGGATATTGAAAACAATGAAAGGTTAAATAACAGTAAAGACTGCTGTTATGGGAATAGTCAAAATGACAATAATTGCAGTGGTCATATCCTACAAATATAAACACTTGGGAAACATATATGCTTAGATATAGCATGTTTTATTTGCTATCTTATTTTAAACATAATTCTATTTTGTGCAAGGGAGTCTAAGAAGAAATAGATCACAGCAGGCTGAGTACTCAGTCAGACACTTTAAAAAATAATATATGTAGTCTAAATTTTGAGGTATAAGTAGTATTTAAATAAGAAGGTTAAAATTGGCCTTCCAAGATGGATACACAGTATAATAAACAAAATCACAGATCTGGAAGTGAGAAGACATGTTTAGAAGATGAAGAATGTATTTCCCTGATTGGAAAGCAAGGCTCTTTTTGTTTGCTTACTTATTCAATAAATCTTATGAGAGACAAACCAGGGAATAAAGGTTGGGGTAGCTCCTTTGGAGAGACTTGGTACCTAACAATAGAATTTTTATACTATCATGGATGCGGTTAGTTGATGTGAGCAGATCTTTAAATTTTTTTAATAATTGTTTATTTTTGAGAGGGAGGGTTTGTGAGTAAAAGAGAGGCAGAGAGGGAAACACAGAATCGGAAGCAGGCTTCGACTCTGATCTGTCAGCGTAGAGCCCAGCACTGACACAGGGATTGAACCCACAAGCTATGAGATCATAACCTAAGCTGAAGTCAGAAGCTTAGCCAACTGAGCCATCCAGGCGCCTCATTGTGAGCAGATATTTCATATGACAATAAACATGCTATGGAAAGATTAATCTTTTTCTGATAATATATCCAACTACCTGTTAATATGATTTTTAAAGATTTTTAAAGAATCTCTTCCTTGTTTTAAAATTAAATCAGTTTTGGGCATTGAGGAGGGCATTTGTTGGGATGAGCACTGGGTGTTGTATGGAAACCAATATGACAATAAATTGTATTAAATAAATAAAATTAAATCTGCTTTCTTCTTAATGCATGAATATTAAATCTATGAAGATTTCACTTGAAGATGTTTTATTGATATAATTGTTCCTTTAGTTAGAGGAAATTTTTATCTAAATAATGAAATTAGAGAAAAATTGATGCCTTAAGAAATTAATTGACTTTTATGTGAGAAAACTCTGTGACCTGAGCTTGTGTCCTGAGAGTAGTGGGAGAGACTTCAACAGGTAAAGAAAGTAATTCTTTATAGGATAGAGCTGAGAAAGGGTAAATACACAGTATCTCCTTTAAAAACAGAACTAATTCCATATGGCCAACTAATTTTTGACAAATCAGGAAAGAATATCCAATGGGAAAAGGACATTATCTTCAACACATTATGTTTGGGAAACTGGACAGCAACATACAAAGGAAAGAAAATGGACCACTTCATTACTCCATACACAAAAAATTCAACATGGATTAAAGGCCTAAATGTGAGACATATAACCATAAAAATCCTAGTAGAGGACACAGACATTAGCTTATTTGACATCAGCTGTAGCAACGTTTTCTAGAAATGTCTCCTGAGGCATGGGAAATAAAATGAAAAATAAAATTTTGGAACTATATCAAAATAAGTTTCTGCACAGCAAACTAAATAATCAACAAAACTAAAAGGTAACCTACAGAATAGGAAGAGATATTGCAAATGACATATCTGATAAAGGGTTGGTATCCAAAATATATAAAGAACTTCTAAAACTCAGTACCCCAAAAACAAAGAATCCAACTGTAAAATGGGCAGAAGACATGAACAGACATTTCTTCAAAGAAGACATACAATGGCCAACAGACACATGAAAAGATGTTCATCATCACGGATTGTTAAGGAAATGCAAATCAAAACTACAAGCAGCTATCACTTCACATTTGTCAGAATGACTAAAATCAAATACAAAAAACATCAGATGTTGGTGAAGATTAGGAGGAAAAAGAATACCTGTGCATTCTTGATGGGAATGAAAACTGGTGCAACTACTGTGAAAAAAAGCTTCCTCCAAGAGTTAAAAATAGAGCTACTGTATGATCTAGTAATCACACTACTGGGTATTTACCCAAAGAATACAAAAGCAATAATTCAAAGGGATACATGCACACCTGTGTTTATTAGCATTATTTATAGCCTAGTTAGGGAATCATCAAATGTCCATTGATTGATGAATGCAAAAAGAAGATGGGGTATACATATACAATGAAATATTATTCAGCCATAAAAATAATGAAATATTGCTATTTGCAATGACATGGATGGAGCTAGAGAGTATAATGGTAAGTGAAATAAGTCAGCCTGAGAAAGACGAATACCATATGATTTTACTCATATGTGGAATTTAAGAAAACAAGCAAGCAAAGGGGAAAAAAAGAGACAGAGAAAGAAAGACAAATCAAGACACTGACTCTTAATTATAGAGAACAAACTGATGGTTACCTGAGGAGAGGTAGGTGGGGTGGATGAGTAAAATAGGTGATGAGGATTAAGGAGTTCACTTGTCATGATGAGCACTGAATGATGTATGAAATTGTTGAATCATTATATTATAAGGGTAAAATTAATATAACACTGTATGTTAACTAACTAGAATTAAAATAAAAAGTTAAAAAAATAAATAAAACAAAAACAGAACTAATTCTTCTGATGGGAACTATTATAGTGGGGAATGAGTGAGGTTTGCTTTGACCTTTATTTCTCTTAATGCCCACTCTGTAAGACTACTTTTCTTTATATTAGATGTTTGTACATATTCAATTTTGTGCTCTGTCAATATGTCCTAGATTTCACCTACTATTATTGTAAGAAAAATCCAAATCCGAAAGCTTTTATTTCCCACCTTCTTTATAAGTAGAACTCTCCTTCTTCAAATATTGCTATTGGTTTCCATGGATTCTTCCATATATCCACAAATTGTTACCTGATAGTGAATGAAGACATCTTTTATGCTCGTTGAGCCTAGATTTCAAAACCACTGTCCTTTCTTCCTTATTCCTCCTACCACCAACAGCTCTATTGAGGTAAATATCTTGTTGGTCTTAAATTATGTCACTCCTACCAGTGGTGGAACTAAGTGTCTTGTGAATTGTTATTGATGAAGAAGATGGAGATCTGTTGCTCTGATGAGCCTACTACTAAGATGTAACTTTTACTCAGAACCCCCAAAATATTTGAGAATCACTAATTGAGTGAAAGAAAAGAAAGATATAGACAAGCATCTTTTAAACTCAATATTTAAGAGTTGGAAAGAAAAACCAAGAAATGTTTTTGAGAATTGGGTATGTTTTGTGCATTGGGTATCATGCACACCAAAGAAAGAGTATTTCAAAGTGGGACTAGTAAATAGTGCAAATACTGAAGACACCTGAGTGGCATAATATGTGTGGACTATCTGTTGAATTCAGCCACTTATAATTCAACAATCACATTGGTCAGCTTTCGTGTATTCAGAAGGCAAAACCATTTTTATGAATTAAGAAGAGGTTAGGAAGTTAGAATATAAAGACAGTTTAGGATAATCCATTGAAGAAGCTTGCACTTGTAAAATGGGGGATGGGTTGATATCTGAGGCAGGGGTACTTGGATTTGAGCTTTAGGGAGATTTGTTAAGGTTGGAAAATAAGTTTTTGTGTTAAAATGTTGATAAGAAAGAGACATAATCAAATGACAGGTTAAAAACATGGAGAGGATAATTAATAGTTTATCTGAGATTACCTATCAAGAGTGAGGAGAGCTTTGGCATTGTTGAAGTTTTGTAAAGAAGGAAGAAATTCTGAGGAAGATATGGCACTAGGAAGAATAAAAAATAAAGTGACTGGGGAAGTGGTGAAGAATTGATCCTCTGAAGCAGAAGGCCACACATTTCTAGATCTCAATGTAGTAAATACATATACTACTATATAAATAGGTATAGCCAACAGTAGCTGGCGTACAGACATAAGAAAAGGTTGGAGTTTGACAAAATATGATGTTAATGGCAAGAATCAACAGATTTGAAAAGATAGAGTATAAAATCAAAACTGAACTAAGAAAGAGAAAAAGACAAAATACAATTGAGGGATCAAAAATATGGGAGTCACATGCTGAGAGTCTTGATGCAGCTGAGGAGCAATGGTAATGAGAATAACTAAGTAAGAATTGAAGTTTTGTAGAGCAGGTGGGTAATTGGATTTCTTGTTTTACAGAAGAAGCAATTCTGAGTGAATTGAAAGGCTGTGGTGAGACCATTGGAGTAGATAGCTGAGGTGGATTAAGAGTAAAGGTCATGGAGGGCTACCTGGGTGACTCAACCAAGTAAGCATTCAACTGTTGATAATGGCTGAGGTTGTGATCTCATGGTTCTTGAGTTCAAGCCCTGCTTCTGGCTCTGTGCTGATGGTACAGAGCCTACTTGGGAGTCTCTCTCTCTTTGCCCCTCCCCCACTTGCACTCTTTCTCTCTCTCTCTGTCTCTTAAATAAATAAGTAAACATTAAAAAAAAGAGCCAAGGTCATGGAGATGATGAAATCATAGAATTAAAAGTGTAGACTTTTATATAAATGATTCTAATAAACTTTGAGTCCATTAGGTTGGGTATGCATCTCAATTTGTCTGGGAAGCTTTCAGCCATTACTACTCAAGTATGCTTTCTGCCCTTCTCTCTTCTGGGATTCCCATACAGCAGATGTTGGTCCACTTGACAATGTCCCACAGATCTCTAAGCTTCTATTTGCTTTTCTCATTTTTTTAAGTATTTATTTTTGAGAGACACACAGCACAAGGGGGGAGAGTAGAGGCAGAGAGAGAGGGAGACACAGAATCTGAAATAGGCTGCAGGCTCTGAGCTGTCAGCACAGAGCTCAATGTGGGGCTTGAACTCATGAGCTGTGAGATTATGAGCTGAGCCAAAGTTGGATGCTTAACCTACTTAGCCTCCCATGGGCCCCTTCTCATTCTCTTTTAATGCTCCACAGACTGGGAAGTAATAATTGTCTTATCCTCATGTTTCCTGATTCTATCTTCTGCCTTCTCAAATCTGCTGTTGATTTTCTCTAGTGAAATATTCATCTTAGTTGTACTTTTCAGCTCCAGAACTTCTGTTTGGTTTCTTTTATAATTTCTATCACTAGGTTCATATTATCATTGTGTTTATACATTGTTTTCCTGCTCTCCTTTAATTCATTATCCATGTTTTTCTTTAGCTCTTTGAACATATTTGAGTCTGTTGTTTTAAAGCTTTATCTTGTAACTGTAATGTCTGGACTTCTGCAGGGATAGTTTCTGTCATGTGGATGGAACATATACTCTTGTTTCTTTGTGTTTGTTTCTATGTTTATCCAATCCCTTGAATGGTCTATTTTAGGACTGATTTCCTAATCCTTTGCCTCAGTCATCTGCTGCTTTTCTGGCCAGGGAGAGCTCAGAATTAGGCAAAACAGAGACAGTTGCCTTGAGTTCTTCAAGAAGCTCCAGATAGGTTAGAATAGATCCACACAATTATTGGCACTAAAGATTTTCTCTTCTGTATTCAGAACTAGGGATCAGGGATCCATTCTGGGAATACTGTCTGTCCTCATCAAAACTGCCACTGAGTCAGGGAGTGGGTAGGACCAAGGGCAAATAAAAGTTCCATGAAATTTTCTAACCATTTTAAGTTGTCTTTTTCTTGATTCAGCATTCAGTTGGTCATTGTAAAACTTTTCCAGGGTTCTGACAAAATTAGTTCTGACAATTTCTGCTTACTTTTGAATGTTTTGCCAGGTGATGGGAGCTTGAAGCTGCTCACTCTGCTATTTTGCTTACATTATTCAGTGCTATGTTTTAACAGCATTTTAGAGAAATGTTTACTTTTAATTCACAGATCATACAATTCACTCATCTAAAATGTGCAATCCAATGGTTTTTAATATATGCATTGGGTTGTGCAACTATTTCCAGGAACAATTTTAGAACATTTTTCTGTCCCTAAAAGAAATCTCATACTCATTTATTGTCCTTCCCTAGTCTCCCCACTCATCTTTCCAGTCCTACAAAAACATTAATCTATTTTCTGTCTCTGTAGATTTTCCTAATCTGAACATTTCATATAAATAGGATGAATAATATGTGGTCTTTTTGACTGGCCTCCTTCACATGGCATAATATTTTCCAGGTTCGTCTGTGGATAGTCGTTCATGTTTTTGAAACATGAGTAATATTTGATTGTATGGATATATTACATTTTGCTTACCCATTCATCAGTTGATGGACATTTGGACTGTTTCTACTATTGGCTATTGTAAGTAATGCTGCTGTAAATATTTTGATTTCGTTTAAACATCCATGTATATATGTGGGAGTAGAATTTCTGGATCACATGACAACTGTGTTTAACATTTTATTTTATTTTATTTTATTTTATTTTTTTAAATGTTTTGTTTATTTCTAGGCTAGGAGCGAGAGAGAGAGACAGCGNCAGAGCCCGACGCGGGGCTCGAACCCACGAACCAAGAGATCACGACCTAAGCTAAAGTCGGACGCTTAACCGACTAAGCCACCCAGGCGCCCCAGACAACTGTGTTTAACATTTTAAAGAAATGCCAAACAAATTTCCAAAATTGCTGCACCATTTTACAATCCCACCATAATACATGAGACTTCCAATTTCTTCACATCTTCACTAACACTTTTTTTCTGTCTTTTTTATTATACAGATTCTCATGGGTATGTAGTGATATTTCATTACGGTTTTGATTTGCATTTCCTGAATGAAAAATTGACATATTTTCATATACTCACTGACATTTGTATATCTTTGGGGAAACATCTATTCATAACTTTAGCTCATTTTTCACTAGATAATTTATCTTACTATTATTGGTTTGTAAGTTATCTTCTTTATTCTAGATACAAGTTCCTTATCAGACATATGATTTATAAATACTTTATCCCATTCTATATAATGTTTTTAGATCTATCCATGCTGATACATATGCACATACACCTTTGCTTCTAACTGTTGCATGACAGTCCATTTTGGTCTTCTACTACAATTCATGTTTTTGGCACTTTTGTGACAGACACCTGTAACTCCCTACTATCACAAACAATGATTTAATGAAGATCCTCATAGAATTTTGTAATATATACCTTGGGATATATATCTGAAATGAAAATTGGGTAATTTAATTACCTTCCAGAATGATTCCAGGATAAATGCCCCAGTCTAGACTCTCACAAGCAGTGTATGAAAGGCTCTGTGTCATGTGTTTCCTATCAACACCTGAAATTATAATTTTTCTACTTTTATCAGTCAGCTACGTATACAATAACTTTGTTGAAATTTCTATTTTTTATGATTTCCTTTCTTAATTTTGTAGTTTCAAAAATGTAGCTAACCTCCTAAGTTTCAGTGAATTCAGCTTTAACATAAGTCAAATAATATTTCTTTACAAGACTGCAATGAATAAATGACATAATGTACATAATGCCCCTTTACAATACCAGATACATAGTAAGCTTTAAAAAATAAGGCTTCATTTATAGTTCTAGGCTGTTATCGAAAACTCTAAGGGTCTTTGCAGATGGTGCTACAGGTGGCCTGGTGAGAGTAGCTTAGAAAATGGTAAATGTTCTAGCAGAGATTTCTGAGATCCTAGCCTCTAAGTTTGTTTTCCATGATCATTTTGCTGGTTTTTTTTTTTTTTTTTTTTTTTTTTTTTTCATTTTTTTTTTTTTTTTGTTTGTAAACAA
>NW_027532634.1:970344-999207 GCF_008692635.1 Crocuta crocuta | reverse complement strand
TTTTGTTGTGTTTTTTTTTTTTTTTTTTTTTTTTGTCCATTGTGTCTAGCTTTTGTTCTGAAAAAAAAAAACGTATTTTCTGAATTTTGCCTATGCACCTAATTCTCTTAGTATCATCAGTGATTGCCTAAGGTACTGTTGATAGCTTCGCCACCAAGTCTGAAATCCTGGACCCGCCTCATCAAAATTAGAACTTGATGCCTTGAGCAAAAGGAAAAATTGTCTTAGATAGATCATGGATGCTAGAATCATGCTGTCTGAGTTCAGATCCCAACTTTATAATCTAGTAGCAATGTAATTTTTGGTAATGACCTAACTTGTTTGAGATTTGGATGACTCACTGTAAAATCCCATTGTAAAATGAGGATCCTAATAGTGCCTACCTCAAATAATGGCCACAAGAATGAAAAGTAAGGAACTTAGTACCTGCCACATAATGTGTCTCAGTCATACTTTTGTTAATTTATTATTATTATTGTTGTTGTTGTTATTCTAGAGGGCATCTTAAGTAACCAATAATTATTTGAGTGCAGCTTGTATTCACATTGTGCTTCATATCCTGTATACCTAGTGATTTTGCCTGTTGCCAATTCACCATTACCTTGGTCTACATCATGGCAGTTAATGCTGATATCAGAACTAGTCTCACTTTTCCTGTCAATCCAATACAATTTAACTTGAAGTTTTACTCTAGAACTCTACCTTGGGGGAAGGAAATGGGAAACTTTTGTTTTGTTTTGCTAATATTCATTTTTAATCTTAGCAGATTTATCAGCTTTACGTATTGACCATACTCAGTGACTCAAAGTTGGACAAGATTATGAAATATACAACATATATTTGGCAACTTAAATAAGTTTCTTTAGAGAGTAAGAGATGACTAGAAACGTAAACTGCAGTCCAACTTTCAGTTTAAATGAAAGAGGAGAAGAAAGTAGGAAACCAAAGAAGGAACTGCAGCTTGCCCAGTTGCACATAGATTTGGTAAATGTGAAAAGTCAGTTTAAACACTTAATAATATTGATCTTCCCCCAAGGGTTTTCTTTGTAGCTGACTTAATTAGTGTTTATTAACAATTTCCCACCAAATAGTTGTCTAATACCTTAAAAGTCTTTCTCACCAGCTATAATCTCTGTCAGTGCTAGAAAATACCTATCATGCCTGCTCCAGTGGCATAATTTAATCTGTATCTACCTACCTGATGTTCAGTGAGCTGAAAAGTGAAATATTCATCGATCAATTAGTTGTTTTGTTTATACAAAATTAAACAAATTAGCCAATACTACATGTTTTACTAAGGTGAATAACATATGGCAGATTTGTAGAGTATATTTAAGTACATTAAGTACATTTTTGATGGAAGGAGAACACAAATATTTTAATCAGCTTTTCATGAGTTTAAAGCACTTTACTATTAATCTGAAAAATAATTTATATAGAAATAAAGATTAGAGATGGTTGACTACTTTTGATGGAGTGAGAAAAGATACTCTAACATGTTCATAAAGATGAACTTTTAATTTTAAAATGTTTTTGCATTTCTTAGATTTGCTTAGATTCATAGAAAAAAAAGAATGAGCGGGAAGAGGAAGAGGCAGAAGAGGATAAAAAGAGAAAGAAAAATGGAAGAAAGGGAGATAGAGGGAGGAAAGAAATCAGTTTACCTTTGAACAACTTGAGTTTAAACTACAAGGGTCCACTTATGCATGGATTTCTGACAACAAACGCAGTCTAATCCTGTAAATGTTTTTTCTCTTCCTTATGATTTTTAATAACGTTATTTTCTCTCACTCTAAGAATATAGTAGAAAATGCATATAACATGTTAAACATTTGTTAATCAATTGTTTATGTTATCACTAAGGCTCTGGTCAACAGTAGGCTATTCGTATTTATGTTTTGGGGGAGTCAAAACTTATACATGGATTTTTGCCTTCATGGGGGGAGAGATCTGGTGCCTTTAAACTCCATGTTGTTCAAAGGTCAACTGCAATTATTCTTCTTAGTGCATTTATACCAGTTCAAATGCTGCTACATTTAAAGTGCAAAGGAAGTTTGGGTGACATCTGTGAATCTCCACCAAACTGCTCCAGCATTTAATTGGTTTCCACAAGCAAGCAGAGATCAGTAAGAAGTGTTAAGAGAGGAAAAAGTGGTGATAAAAAGATAAAACTAATATTTATTAATTGCTATGTGTCTGACATGGAACTAGGCATTTTTCATGTTACCTCATCAGTCTCACACCTTTCCTCCACTCCCACTTATGATAGATATTCGTATTCAACTTTTTCAAATACAAATAAATGAATAAACAGAGGACTATAAAAATTGTCTTATTCAAGGTCACATTTAGAAGGTAAAGTTTTCAAGAACTGAAGCCATATCTATCTGACTCTGAAACCTACATCTTTATACCACATCTTACTGCTAAGAATTGTAGCTGCTGTGCCAGCTTTCTAATGACTCTTTTGGAATCATTTGGTGAATCTGTGTCTAGTCCAGTGGTAACTTCAGCTTTCAAGAGGAAAGTCCAAATTTCCTGGTGAATTTTGGCTCCAGAATAAGGGATGGAATATATAGTAACTCTGTCAGTGACTAAACTGATTTGGCTATTAGAATAACTGAAATGATTGGTCTGTAATGTAATTGCAATAATAATAACTAATTGAATTGATTGACTCGATTTCTTGCTTAGATATTTCCTATTTAGTGTCCTGTGTATGTATTTTTTGGAGTTTGTCTAAATCATATGGCAATGCATACAGAATCACTGAAGTTTGTGGCTCTATTTCTTCATTTGTTCTTTCACTCATTTATTCAATTCTATAACCTCTATTCCAGATCCATGATTGTCAATATTAGATGAACCAAGTAGGGTCTTTTTGCTAAAGGAGCTCACATCTACTAGAAGATACAAATAACAAAATCCATGATCTCAGCACAGTGCAGTACTGTTACTACTAGAGTTATACAAAAAGCAAACTGAAGACATTTATGAATTTGGGAATCACAAAACATATTCCATGAGAAATCCTTGATTATGGCCCTGAGGATGATTTATACAGAAGAATTCTGGTGGAAAATTGTTGCATTTAGGGGCACCTGGGTGGCCCAGTCAGTTAAGCATCTGACTCTGGCTCAGGTCACCATCTCACAGTTTGTGGGTTCAAGCCCCACATTGGGCTCTGTGCTGACAGCTTAGAACCTGGAGCCTGTTTCAGATTCTGTATCTCCCTCTATCTCTGACCCTCCCCTGTTCATGCTGTCTCTCTCACTCTTTCTCAGAAATAAATAAAACATAAAAAATTTTTTTAAATGTTTCATTTATATGCAAAAGCATATGCGAAGACATCTAGGAAGAAAATAGTATAGCATTTTAAGAAAATGACAAGCAGTTTTATTAGTGTCAAGGTTAACTATAGGAAAGGAAAGGCAAAGAAGATAGAGAACCACACAAATAATGAGAAACCATAAATAATTTAGATAATTTATGCAAATTAGAAGAAAAAATATTAACACAGATGCTTACACTTTTGGTTTTTTTCTGTTTTATTTTATTTATTTTATTTAAAGATTGCCATCTGTCTATAAACACACAAAATAAACCCCATTTTTCAGTTTTTAAATGGTTCTGTGTGAACAATAGGGTGATTTGGGGACTATTATTTCTGCTCAAATCATTGAAGTTGCAAGACAACATCTCAGAATGGATCAATAGAGTTTCAAATTGAGAAAGTAACTTGATTCAGCAATATTTAGAAGATTTGTCTCATGTTTGTAGTTTTTAGATTTCTTTCATGTTTATTCAGGAATCTAGGCCCCATAGGCCTTTGAAACTGCCCTGAGGCAAAAAGAAATCTTAAGTGGGCATTATTCTCTTTTTTAATTTTTTTTTAATGTTTTATTTGTTTCTGAGAGAGAGAGAGAGAGTGTGTGTGGGTGTGTGTGTGTGTAAACAGGAGAAGGTCAGAGAGAGAGGGAGATACAGAATCTGAAACAGGCTCCAGGATCTGAGCTAGCTGTCAGCACAGAACCTGACAAAGGGCTCGAACCCACAAACAGTGATACCGTGACCTGAGCCCAAAGTCCAACGCTTAAGTGAGCCACCCAGGCGCCCCAAGTGGGCATTATTCTATTATAAGGGAAAAGAAAAGCTAAATGTGCTTAATTTTGCATGATCAAATATTATTAAATAATTTATCAAAAATGTGCTCAAAACTGGCAAGCATGAGAGATGCAATTGTTCGAAGAAATTAATACGCCATCTTAAAAATTAACGTAGCACATTGCCTGCTCATCTCTAGTAACCAAAACAAGCTCAATATCTATGCTTTCCTCTTTATGAATTCCTAATTATCTAGATAACAGATGCCAATTTTTTAACTGCTCAATTTGCAAATACGTAAAAAAGATTCTTGCTACCACCAAAATCGGTCCTTGGTTATAAAATGTCCTAGAATGAACTTGAATCCTTATTCCCTGAGTTTGGAAAGACCACATGTAAATTTATAAAATTAGCAACTCATTAGTTCAGTTGCATGGAAGACAATGCCTAAAAGCTACTCTCATAAGGTTAAAATTTTAGTTATCTGTGTTCTGTTAATGAGTTGACTTATTTTCTAAGTCAGTCATCCTGTGAATAGGTATTTTTAGTAACCATGGATTCTGGGTAATCATCTGGATATGTCAGCGTAAAGACATTTCTTCTACCTGAAAACCATCCAAAATATACTTTCTACTGAGAACATACAGAGAGGAAGCTCTCCATAAGAAAAGCTAAATATATTATAGCAGTAAAGTATATCACCAATTTCATTATATTTAGGGCTGAAATCAGCTGATCTGGCCATTGACCATAGATTCAGCCTTCGACTTTGAGAAATTAAAACTCCCTAAGACAGAAGTTTATAATCTAACAGAGAAAGGGGATTGGGGATCAATTAGTAGTCATTCCCATCTTTAGTAATCTCTTTGCATTCTCCCTTACTCTATTTGATGTTCAAGGTGCCTTAGCCACTAGATGGTATCACTGGTTCTATAGTTAAACTAATAGTTTCTTTCTTTCTTCACATATTTATTTCCATAAAAGGGGCAAAAATGGAATTGTCCCTGGGAGAGTGACAGGAACAGAGCAGACAGTGTCAAAGCGTGGTTCTCGACAGTCTACAACACTCGTGATTATTTCTGGTAGAAAAAGTACTTTGTTTAGGACTTTTCTTAAGGCCAAAGCCTTCCTGCCCACATGAACTATGTTACAAGAGGGATGCTAGAATGGTATGCATATCTTTGTATAGCCTTACTTACTCCTTTCCTACAAGGGGTATTGCTCTTGCATCTTGCATGTGTGCCAGAATAAAACTGCATGGCATGTGTAGAATTATTTTGGAAAATATCAGTGCTTTTAACTATACTAATGCAGTAGATTTAAGTATTGCTCAAGTTTCTGATGAAACAAGCTTTTTCCAGTGGCTTAAAATACTTATTCCAGTGTTTTTTCTTTTTAAGTAAGTTTGATTAGATTTAGTTTTCTAGCTCCAGGGGGAAATAATGTGAGCAGTTGAACAGAAGCATACCATGTTGTTCATTTTGTCTATATCTGAGTATGTGCATTTTCAAAAGAATCCAAAGATCTTGAGATTTTCAAATGTTAAAAACACTGATAAAGTTATAAACCACCTCTTTATCCTATCAAAATTAACTTGAAACAAATCCTAATTCACTATGATAGTATCTACTCCATATTTTCTCTTCAAACTTTAGTCAATTATTTAATGATATTTCCCTAAGTTAGAATCTAGCTTGGGCAGGGTAGAGTTAAAAATACTATAATTTTTTTAATAGTTTATTGTCAAGTTGGTTTCCATAGAACACCCAGTGCTCATCCCCACAAGTGCTCTCCTCCATGGCCATCACCCCCCTTCCCCTCTCCCCCATACCCATCAGTCCTCAGTTTGTTCTCAACATTCAAGAGTCTCTCATGGTTTGCCTCCCTCCCTCTCCCCCACTATTTCCCCCCTTTTTGTCCCCCACAGCCCTCCATTAAGTTCTGCCTAATCCTCCTATATGTGCAAACATATGGTAGCTGTCCTTCTCTGCCTGACTTATTTCGCTCAGCATAACACCCTCAAGGTCCATCCACATTGCTACACATGGCCAGATTTCATTCTTTCTCATTGCCATGTAGTATTCCATTGTATAGATAAATGGATCTTCTTGATCCATTCGTCCATCGATGGACACTTAGGTTCTTTCCATGTTTTGGCTATTGTTGAGAGTGCTGCTGTGAACATTGAGGTACATGTGTCCCTATGCATCAGCACTCTTGTATCCCTTGGGTAAATTCCTAGCAGTGCTATTGCTGGGTCATAGGGGAGTTCTATTGTTAATTTTTTGAGGAACCTCCATACTTTTTTCCAGAGGACCTGTACCAGTTTACATTCCCACCAACAGTGTAGGAGGGTACTCATTTCTCCACATCCTCTCCAGCATCTAGAGTCCTCTGATTTGTTCATATTAGCCACTCTGACTGGCGTGAGGTGGTATCTCAGTGTGGTTTTGATTTGTATTTCCCTGATGAGGAGGGATGCTGAGCATCGTTTCATGTGTCTGTTGGCCATCTGGATGTCCTCTTTGGAGAAGTGTCTGTTCATATCTTCTGCCCATTTCTTCACTGGGTTGTTTGTTTTTCGGGCGTGTAGTTTGATGAGTTCCTTATAGATTCTGGATATTAACCCTTTATCTGATATGTCATTTGCAACTATCTTTTCCCATTCCGTTGGTTGCCTATTAATTTTCTGGGTTGTTTCCTTGGCTGTGCAGAAGCTTTTAATCTTGATGAGGTCCCAATAGTTTATTTTTGCTCTTGATTCCCTTGCTTTTGGGGATGTGTCAAGTAAGAAGTTGCTGCGGTGGAGGTCAAGGAGGTTGTTTCCTGCTTTCTCCTCTAGGGTGTTGATAGTTTCCTGTCTCACGTTCAGGTCCTTTATCCATTTTGAGTTTATTTTTGTATATGGTGTGAGAAAATGATCTAGTTTCTTTCCTCTGCATGTTGCTGTCCAGTTCTCCCAGCACCATCTGTTAAAAAGGCTGTCTTTTTTCCATTGGACACTCTTTCCTGCTTTGTCAAAGATTAGTTGGCTGTATACTTTTGGGTTCAATTCTCAATTCTATTCCATTGGTCTATGTGTCTGAAAAAATACTATTATTTTTAAAAAGAGATATATAGGGGCACCTGCATGGCTCAGTTAAATGTCCAACTTCAATTCAAGCCATGATCTCACAGCTCAGGTCATGATCTCACAGCTTGTGAGTTCAAGCCCTGTGTCAGGCTCTGTCCTGACTGACATCTTGGAGCCTGCCTTGGATTCTGTGTCCCCCTCTCTTTCTCTCTGCCCCTCTCTCCCCATCTCATGCTCTATTGCATGCGCTCTCTCTCAAAAATAAATAAGCATTTAAAAAAATTTAAAAGAGATGTATAGATAATCAGACAAAGGATATTGTGTTTCCAGATACTTATTTCCAATTAATTCAGTAGCCTTTCTTGTCTCTGCATATAAAAAGGTTAGTAAAAATTATATTAATGATTTGGTCTGTGGTATAATTTAAATATTGGTTTAAATTATATCCTTAGTATGATACTAGTCTGAATTTTCTGTTTGCCTCAGCTGTCTGTTGTTTAAATAAGTGAATAGATAGACAGAGATCCTTTACTGGCCTGGAACCTACCAATTCATAGGATCTAGGAGATAATGCTAGCTTAGTTGAAAACAGGTAAAGGTAGAGGTTCTTTAAAGTTTAGATATGTTAGGAGCAGAAAGTCTTCAGGATCAGACTCACTGTATGATTCTGTTAAATGAAAAACATTCTCTTTTCAACTAGCATCTTATGAAATTGTTTTATAATGATTTTTCCCACAGAAATTATTGGTCAATAGGGTCATGTTCATCTTAATTGTGTATGATTTTTATTATAAGCTTATATAAATTTATCCTTGGCATACTTGTAAAACTGACAAATGTATCCATTGTTTCCAAGGGATGGGGAAAATCATGTTTTAAAGAGTACTAGAAGGTGTAATTCCAGTTTTGAGGCTTAAGTACAACCATACATAGACATGAATTTGTTGTCAAAAGTGTAGTGTATTTATTGTTGGCGATTGTGAAATAGACCAACTTAACAATTGAAAGCAAACATGAAGACCTCTATAGACTTAAGATGAAAATGAATAAACTGTATAAAAGAGAGAGGAGACATGAATATAATAGATCTGGAAAAATATTAGACATGGTGAAGTTAAATACCAAATATTACCTAGCCTGGTGTGAAAAAAATAATATGCACATACATGCATATCTCAATTCTCACCTTGGAGCACAAGCATATAGATTATAACTGAGCACACACTTGATATTCTTCTTTGATATGTCTAGCCCTCAAGGGGCTCAGAACTTCCAATTTAGTCTCTTTCCTTCCAGATCCTGGTTTCCTTTTGTGCTGTATGATCATGCAGTCACTATTCTGGGTGCTGAACTTCTATGTTGTCCAGCAGCTGTAATTATTGTGTTTAATACACTAAGCTGAAATCATTCTTTATACTTCTACCCATTGGTCTTGGTTCATTGGTGCTGCACAAAATAGCTTGACAAGCAAGCACTTGGCTCCCAAGACAGTCTTCAAATTAAGATTTCATTAATAAGCTTTTGTAGTTTGACTTTGTTTTAACAATACAAAGCACTTTCAACCATTCTCGGTGTAATTCCTTTACCACCTTGATGTTCTCTGGTCTTCAATGCTTCCTCTAAAAATATTCCGCTCAGAAATCAACATGTGATTCCAGTTAAGATCTGAGTAGGGCAGGCATTGTATATTTTAGACACATCATCATTATGCAGCTTGAACTTGTGGCCAACTAAAACTACTCTAGTATACTTCATATAAACTACTGCTAAACTAAGTCTACAGAGATGTTGTATTTACAAAACTTCATTTTTTTTTCTGAACTGGAACTTCAGGAGTTTGTCTTTACTTTATTAAATTATATCTTCTGAATTGCAGTCCTTTTAGCATTGTAGATAAACTTAGTCTTAATTCACATATACTAACTATCCCTCTCAATATTGTTTCCTAAAACTTTATATATCAAACATTCCATATTATTTTTTATGTCTCTGAACAGCATGGGGAACTGGAAAGTTCTCTAGAGACATTTCTCTGTATTACAATCAATCTATTGATTGACATTTTGGGGACACAGATATTGAATCAGCTATTGAATCCAATCCACATTTTTGACCTTGTCTTTATGTATATAATTAGAAACTTACATGTGTTTTATTGAACTCAACATGATATATATTCTCTAATATAATAAGATCATAATAAAGTAAATTAAGTCCTTTAAGAGAAATTCTTAAGAATATAATATGAGCACTAAACAAATATTCCATTTATCTCATTCATGCTTATGAATATTTTTTTAAAAAAACTCTCAGGTACTCTCAAAACTGTTCCTATTTAGGGGCGCCTGGGTGGCTTAGTCGGTTAAGCGTCCGACTTTCGCTTAGGTCATGATCTCATGGTTCGTGGGTTCGAGCCCCGCGTCAGGCTCTGTGCTGACTGCCAGCTCAGAGCCTGGAGCCTGTTTCAGTCTGTGACTCCCTCTCTCTCTGACCCTCCCCTGCTCACGCTGTCTCTCTCTCTCTCTCCAAGAAATAAAAAAAAAAATATTAAAAAAAAAAAACAAAAAAACTGTTTCTATTTGTTCCTGATCAGAGTCTGACTGCCCTTGCACCCCAGAAACCTAATGTGTANTCTCTCTCTCTCTCTCCAAGAAATAAAAAAAAAAATATTAAAAAAAAAACCAAAAAAACTGTTTCTATTTGTTCCTGATCAGAGTCTGACTGCCTTTGCACCCCAGAAACCTAATGTGTATAGCCCTATGACCCCTTGGCTAGTCCAAGTCAGAAAGCTGTGCTAAGAACTGGGTTCAAAAGTATAACCAGAATAACTGTATCCTATAGCAATTTGTCTGAATAAAATATAGAGGGACAATTTGGAATTATGTCATCTGAGCTATATCATACCTCCAGGGAGCGATAGGGGGACTGTATCAGGTACTGTGCCAGTCAGCAACACAGCCAGAAGTACATAGACCTTTGAAAATGGATAATTCAAGGAAGGTTTATTTACTCAAAGAGACTATTTACAGAGATATGGCTAAGTGAAAACTACAACAGATAGTATAGCCTATGTGTTTCCAGCCTTAGCTTGAGATGATAAAGGGATGGAGTCCTTACCAGGACCCAACAGGCTGCTAGAAGATAGAGGAACATGTTGACATGGTCCATGCTGGCTAGCCAGCACTTTAGGACATAGGTTGGAGAAGGGAGAGGAATGAACTGAGAATCAAACCAAAAATATCCAGCACCATTGGCATGGTCTGTAAAAGGTCAGGCTGACAGACTGGACATAGATATTAAAAATATTTCATGTTATATCCTCCACCTCCTTCTGTGAGGCCTATAATCATCCTCTCATGTCTTCTCAGTGGTCTGCCACTGATATTACTCAGCTCCTTTCTCCCAGATTTCCTTTGTTTATTCATAACTGATCATTTAAGTTACTTTATTTTGTCTTTAGCAGATCATGAAACTGAGGCTTAGCACTCCCCAGCTTAAGTGACAAAGTCAGGGATCAGCCGAGACATATCCAACTCCAAACTGTATTATTTTACTAATGTCATAAGCTCTCTGAAATGCAGTGTTTTCATTTATGAAGTGAGGATACAATGACATAGATATCACCTAAAAATCCTTAAACATCTAACACTTAACTCCATTTTATGCTAAATATTAATGGTGATATAAGCCATATGTATCTGTAGAAAGAAATACTTGTAAATTTGTCCTTTGGGGGAGCAATTTTATTTTTCCTTTGTGCTTTATCCAATGTCAAGAACATGTAAGTTTTTTTCGACAGATACCAGGCATGTTAAACATCAAGCCAAGATTGCAAAAGACTCCACACTGGGATATACTTTCAAAACAATGTAGCCACTTTGAAATGTAAATTGGATAAGCAAAAGCACTACTGACACAGTTACTGTACTCTATGCAGAACTGTAAGCAGGTGCAAATGAGTTCACATTGTGATAAGAAGCTGCAGCTGTTGGAGAGCAGCATTTGGAAGTAGCCTGTTAGTAAATTCAAAGATAGCTGGAATAGGAAGAACACATTAAATTGCAAAGGGAGATCTGAGTGATATCTACCCATTGATACATATCTGTAATCATGGGTTAAAGTCTGTATAACCTGAGTTCATACTATTTTTGTTTAATGAAGTCACTTCTCCAGTTTTGCCATGGCAGTTCAAATCTGCACTGTCACAATTCTTTGTTAGGGATATCCCATGTCTGCCCAGTCACACCCTGGGTCTGAAAAGGACACTTTCAGTATGATCATAGACTATATTCTAAGAATTTATACAGATAAACAATTGTTTTACCCTTAATCTTTTCCTTGGTAATAGGTTTTGAGTTTCTAATAATTCAACAAGTGTTTAAGGCTTAGGTTGAAACAAAACATTAAGTCACTTTTAATTTAATTTATTATGCACATGTAAAGAGACTTTACTTGTGTGCTAATGATTTTGAACACCTTCCTTTAGTGTCTTCTAATCTCATTTTCCTCTGGAAAGGGGAAATGCATCTATACTTCAGCAACCTTTATCAGAATAAGAAACAATGAATAATATTTTAAGCCACATTCTGAATTAGGATTCCCATAATAAACCTCACTCCTTCAGCAATGATAAAAAAAAAAGTCTTGAATATCTTTCAAATCATATGTTGTCAGTTTTTAAAATTGTTATTTGTCATACTTTAATAATTGTCCAATGTAAAGGTTACTAGAATCATACTCAGAATTGAAGGTGCTGATGAAAGCACACACATAATAAACTACTGGCTACTTCTGACATATAAAATAGTGAAGAAATCAGTATGCCCATACTGCCACTGCTCCTACAGGTTATTAAGAACAAATATTTATCAAGAAATACCAAGATTATTCTAAGAAATAATATTCAGCATACTTAACAACAGGCATAGTGTACTGCTAACCGACTAGAAATAATATGTCCATTAACAACTCATAGGGCTGAAAAGGTGGGTGCCCCATAAACACCAGCCCTGGTGGTAGGTGCCATCATTTTCCCAGTTTTGTAGATGATGAACTCAAAGTTAAAATGATGAAATAATTTCTCCAAAGTTCATAGCCAATATAAGAGTGGAACTTTGTCTATTGAACCTAATAGAGCTGACTCTCAAATCAGACTCTAGCCACTACATAGATACTGGCTACCTCTGTGAAGAGCTTTGGCAAGTATTAAACAATGTGAATTGAACAAGAGGACTTCTCAAAATATACACTACCTAAGTAAATCCAGGAGTGACTTTAGGGTTTGTAATCCAACACTACAATTTTACAAAATAGGAAACCAAAGTATAAAGAACTGAAATAATTCTTTTTTCCTATGTTATGTTTCATTCCTGTCATTTAAAGTAATTTTAAAAGTTAGATATTAAAAACACTTATTAATGTTGAACTGACTGCTAGAAACACTGGGTGATGAAAATGTATCTAGAGATGACTGATTGCAGTTCTTCACCATTTAATAATTTAAAAGTAAACCAATTTATAAGCATAATTGAAATATCTCGCTCTTTGGTAGATTTATCCCTATCAGGAAAAGAGAAGGTATCAGAGAGCTGTGTGGTGGTTGAGCTTACACTTTTCACAGTTTTCTAGCAAAAAATGGAAGGATTGCTGATAAGTCTAAAAGTCTGACCAACAGGCAGACTTGCCCCTCTCTGAGTTTTTCAAGAGCTAAAAGAGAAGATTCAAGTTCCAGGGGAAATGTTGCATACTTAGGTTATTTTCTTTGTCACTAAATATTTTAACTTTTTAAATTAGACTTTATAGATGTCTCATATAGTATAACCTTAGCTCATTCCTTGTTTATCGTATTATTCATGCTTGCCAACTACATTCACATTGTTAAAAACAGGGTAATAGGCCAAAACAGAGTTGATTATACTAAGCCCCATGTCACCAAACCAAGACTTAACTTAATTACAGTTTTGGCTTTCCCAGAAATTTTCCCCAAAATGGAATCTTAAAATGGGGAATCAAGGATCACCTGATCATTACTACTGAGGTAATCTATCTGATAGATCCCTCTCATCTCCTAAATGAAAGGAAATTTGCAGTATCCAACCTGCTTTTTTGCCTATTATAACGTCTTTGTTTCTTCTGCCTTCTCCCTATAAAACTCAGATTTTGGGGGTGCCTGAGTGGTTCAGTTAATTGAGCATATGACTCCCAATTTCACCTCAGGTCATGATCCCAGGGTCACTTAACCTGGGGCCAACTTGAGATTCTCTCTCTCCCTCTGCCTCTCTCCCCTACTCACTCTCTCTGTCTCTCTCAAATAAATACAACTTAAAATAAATTTAAAACTAACTCTGATTTTGTACAGCTTCTTGAAGCTTCTTTCTGTCTGCTACATTGGAGGCTGCCCCATTTATGAATCAGTGAATAATGCTAATAAGATCTTTAAGATTTACTGAGTTGAATTTTATTTTTTTTTTTTTTTAAAGTAGGCTTCATGCCCAGCATGGAGCCCGATGCAGGGCCTGAACACTCACAACCCCAAGATCAAGATCTAAACAGAGATCAACAGTAGGATACCTAACTGACTGAGCCACCCAGGCACCCCAAATTTTGTTTTTTAACATGAATAGCCTACATATTTTGAATTTAAGAAGTCATTCCATTCCTTTTATAAATCCAAATGATGTTATTCTTTGATAAATTTTACCTGATTACTTTCCTTCTGCATTTCTTAGGGCTGAGTCAAAATAATGTGAAGATTCTGGAGAATAGAATCCTTTAAGATTCATTTTTTTAAGGCATATGTAAGGATGTGTTAGGAAAACACCTTTTAAACTAACTTGCCTGATTTGAGGAGTCGAGTGTTCATGGACTTGTGATAATCTTCAAACATAAGCTAGCTGAACTGTTAAGGACAGAGTTACTGAGTCAACTAGAGAATTTTTAAATTAAAAATGACAATAAAACTCCAATGCACTTAACTATTTTTTCTTTATGTCTTTGATTTCCCTTTTCTACTTCTCTCCCTTTTTCACCACAAATATAAGATTCTCCATGATTCACCCCTTAAATATGTCTACCAACAAATATTCTGACAGGAACAAGAAAAGCTATTTTAATAAATATACATTAAAATGGAGTAAAGGATTTCTTTTTATCCATTTGACTGCCAGCATTCATTGTCTAATAGAATATTGGATTATTTTCTTCAAGGCTCTCTGTTCAAAAATCAATGTTCTGCTAGACTGAGCGGACTGACAGTAGTGTAGAGCTTGCTAGACCGACAACTGGATGCCCTCAGAATTGGAATCCAAAGTTGTCCCTGCTAATGATGAGAGGTAAATAAGGAATCAAAAATACAATTATAGATGTTTCATTTGCAGTCATGAGGACCTTTATAATTTTTTTGGGTAAAGGGGAAATATAACTCAAGCTCAAGAGGATATTAATTCAAATAAAGGGATTAAAACTATCTCTTAATTACTTTTAGGGATGGATGAACTTGGCCATATTTTGGGTTTATTGAGTATCTCAAATGTTTTCCCAGATGTCTGCAGTTTAGGAAAAAAAGCTTCCTCAGCTACCTTTGTTTTACAGATCTTGTGTAATTTATGATAAATCCAAATGAAAATATTTTAATGTGGTTTGTAACTAAGAAAACGTTTGGCTTTATGCTTTTTCCTATTAATGTTTAAAGTTTAGCTTCCAATTGAGGTCTAAATCTTCTAGAAGTTCTATGTGTAACAAAAAAACCCACATTTATTTGTAGAAAATAGATACAGCCTTTTTATATGAATATTCCATTTAGTATCAAAGTTGGAGAAGGAAATTTTGAAAGAGCACACATTATGTGTAGCTGTATTGATACTGTTTCAGACATAATTTATTGTTTTGAGTAAGAGTGCAGTGCAGTCTTTCTAAATATCTTGAGTGTACCAGGATTTATGAAATAAGCCTTTTATATAAAAGTCTAATTAAATTAATTTACTTTTAGTCAATATGTTGGGAAGCATCATTTTTACCGCTTTTATGCATTTTTAAGGAATAAGCAAGAATACATTTTTAAAGTATTAACTTGATATCAATTTATGTCTAGTTTAAATTTAATACAGTGGCAATTTTGTTAAGTAAATTATAAACATAATTTATCTTATTTTCCATATATTATTCTAGTGAGTGTATATATGTTTATCTACTACACACATACACACACACATTTGCATTCATATATACATACATATTTTAAAAGTAACATCAGCAAGAATGACTTTCAGTGTGACTCAAGAGGCTGCTTGTTATCCTATGCTTAGGCCTATTACAAGAATTACTTTTGCTCAACCAACCCACTTTTGTCATTCTGTTTTTTGACTTTTGAGGTTTAATTGTAATTCTGTTAGAGTACCTACCATATAGTTAGTGATCAAAATAGCCTCATTCTTTAGATGTCAATAACAATTTTATCTAAAAAGAGCTATCCCACCTATGAATATAGTAACCCAGATCATATTTCCTATTGCTGTGGCTTTCCTCTGCACACACAATTTTGTGAATTTCTATAGGAGATATTTGTTACAGGCCATCAAAAACAGCATCAAGGGTTCATTTTCATTTGTATAGCAGAAATGTCATATTTACCAATTTTCCCACCAGTGTACCCAGAAGTATTTTATCTAGTCTGACATTTTTATAGAAGGGAGATACTATGTTTTGTCTAAAAGTGCATTTTCATATTTGGAGACACTAAAGGCAGAGACTCAGCTAAACTATGGTTGCTTAATTTGTTTCTGAGACAAACAAATTCTTTGGTTACCATTATCTCTCAACCCTGCAAGGAGGCATCCCTAGTGTTAAGGTAAAGGTATTTCATATAAATACTTGGCTAAGTTTTCCTCAAACTGGCTGTTCCGTTTGACCATAACAAACAGTTCTGTTATGAATGGGCAATAGTATTTTCCACAGGGTTCTGACAACTCTCTCTTTTAGAGAGAATATGTGTGCAGTCACCACAGAATTTCTTTAACAGATTTGAAGTCAAGATGTGCTAAGGTCTGAGGGAGTTAAGAGAAGTTGACAGACTGCTTTTGACTTTTCATTAAAATGTATATTTCCCATTGGATTTAGGGTACATAATCTTATTACTTTATTCAGAGAGGTTCTTTTTACCTTATTCCATAACATTTCTACATCTGTCTTAAGAAATTACATGTTGAAGCCCTTTGGTTCTTTGGCAACTTCATTGTTCTGTTTTGCTCTACTTTTAATTACATAAAGGGAATGACATCTAAAGCAAAAATGGAAGCTTTGAAGTTATGAATGATTTGCTCAAAACTGATGTAGGAGCATTGGAAACATGGTTGCAATGGCCTCGTTAATGTGTGTCATTAAAAAGATAACCATTAAAATGAGCTTGTGATATTTGACTTGTATTGCATTAACTTTTCTGTTTTTATAAAAGCTACTCTTGCCTCACATCTTTGCGCTGGGTAGAGTCATACATTCTTATTTTTGGAAATTCCTTTGTACTTCTATTATACTGCAATTTCAGGATCTTTTTTGAGTTAATTTTCAATTCCTAACCTTAAAACACCATGATGTTTTTTACTGCTTTTCCAGAAATGCGTATTTTACTTGGCCCAATACCATTCAAGACAGGTTCAGTGAAACTTGGAACTGCTGAAAACATTACTAATCTTCTATTGCTATTTGCAGTTGGAGGTAACTGTCTCCTTACATCCCCTTTCCACTCAACTCAATGGAAATTAAAATTGACAGAAACAATTTCTAGAAGGAAAGTGGAAAAATGAACAAAGGAGTTGAAAACATATACCCTCTTACGTTACATTAAGGCTCCTGTACATGGTGATAAGTTCATTTCTATTTTAATGATATTTCAAATATACAAAGTGCACATAATTCAAATTATAAAAAGGAAATCATATAAAGTAACATTTTTGAATGATAAGACAAAAACTGTTTGGCATAGTTCATTATGTATAAACTACATGCAAGTGAATTGATTCTCAAAATTATGGTGGTAAGATGTAAAATTAATGAATATGAATTGAAAAGAATTTTAAGATCATAGTGCATTAGAATCTACACAACACCTTGATTTACCATGGTTTTTCAATGGTGTAGGTCACATAATCTCTAAAGCATCATAAGATAAGATAACAGATACTGTAGCATTATTCTTATCTTTTGATAACTGTGCAATGAACATTTTGCTTTAATTCTGAGTGAAAAACCTGGTTAATTAAAAAGAAATTTAGGGCACAAATCTCATGCTTCAGGGTTTCATATCCAAATGTTGTTTCTTTCTACTAAGAACCTACAACAGAGGTTGCAAACTGGCATCTCCAAGTACAGTTATTAACAAGTTTGTGGTTTTTGTTTGCTATGCACCATGTATTATAATTTAGTAAGTTTTACTTATTTATCTGGGTGCTCTACATTACTTAAAAAGTAACAGATGGCCACATTGGATTCTCTTTCCTCCAAGACAATGTTATCTGGAGCTAAGTAGTTCTTGCCTTCCTTACAAAAATTCTTTGCTTTCTTTTTTTAAAGTTTATTTATTTATTTTGAGAGAAAGAGACAGACACAGAGAGAGAGAGGAGAGAGAGAGAGAGAGAGAGATTGAGGGGAAGGGTCGGAGAGAGAAACCCAAGCAGGCTCTGCACTTTTAGCAGCAGAGCCCAATGTGGGTCTCAAACCCATGAACCTTGAGATCATGACATAAGGTGAATCAAGGGTCAGAGGCTTAACTGAATGAACCACCCAGGCTTCCCTTTTGCCTTCTTTATTGAATTTGCCATTTTCCACTCTACCCTTTACTGTTCTGTAGCTGATCGACTTCATTCATTTGTATTAACTACCTATCCCTCTAGGCATTGAATTTGCAATACCTTGCATAAAAGATCTGGCTTTACCAAAGTCCTTCATCTTGAAGTCTACTGTGAATGTTGGGCTATTCTGAGGCCTATATAGGAATAGAGTCTATTCCTGAATAGGTTTGGGATGGTGTTTTAAGAGCAGTAGTTTTGAATTTTGATTACACCCATTGCCTTTCCTTATCACAAATGTTCTAACATATCCATTTTCCAAAAGTGACATGAAATTTAAAGGTAATGTAATGTAGGGGCACCTCAGTAGCTCAGTTGTTTAAGTGTCTGACTCTTGATTTCAACTCAGGTCATGATCTCATGGTCATGAGATTGAGCCCCACTTCCAGCTCCTCACTAAGCCTGAAGCCAGCTTGGGAATTCTCTCTCTCCCTGTCTCTCTGCCTCTCCCCTGTGCTCTCTTTCTCTTAAATAAACATTAAAAAAAAGTAATGTCATCTACCTATACACAATTAAGAAAATATATACTGCCCTTAGTACTAATGAAGAAGAATAAAGGAGTATAAAATAAATACTTAGGATTACATTAAAAGACATAATAAAGTAGTCATATGTACACCTCTAATGAAATTTATTATGAACATGAAAGCTGTGAATTTTGGCTGACACAACTGCACATCTCTGATGATGACTCTTTGAAAAAGAGCATCACGATCAGCAACATGATTTTCTGACATGGTTGACATGGTAAAGAATTCCCGGTAAAGTTTCAAACAAAACAAACTACCCAATCAATTTTTTAATATATCTATATATGGCAAAACATAATTAAAATGAGAAGCTACTTTCTGCAGGTATGACAACCTGTTGGCAAGGTCTTGGGATCTGCTGAGTATAAGCAGATATTCCTCTGCTATGTATGTCTGTTTTTAGGGGGGGCACTTGGAAAATCAGATGACATCTGAAAAATGCTTCATTCTGAAAGACTTTCCTTCTTATTAGAAGATAGCTAACATTCCTGGACATAGGTAACCCTGCCCCAACTAAATGGCAATAGTGCCTTCCAAGTGTTTGTGCCAAACAAAATAAAACAATAGACATCTCTAAATGTCTACTATGAGATAGCACTGCCTCTAATGAGAAACAATTTTCTAATATAACTGAGTTTCCAGAATTCCTGAGCAGAAATTACCTGAAAGGTAAACGGTGACCTTCTAAATTTGAATCGAAAGAGAAAAAATATATTTTTCCATAATTTGCAAAAGTTTACTAAATTAACATATCACTGCATTTGCAGAAATAGTCCTTTCTAATATTTGTTCTCAAGTAGTTCCCACATATTTTGGGGGGAAGTCCTTTTTTTTAAAATGTTTTTAATGTTTTTTTCAATTTCTTTCTGAGATAGAGACAGACAGACAGACAGTGTGAGCAGGGGAGAATCAGAGAGGGAGACACAGAATATGAAGCAGGCTCCAGGCTCTGAGCTACCTGTCGGCACAGAGCCCGACTCAGGGCTCAAACCCAGGAACTGAGAGATCGTGATCTCAGCCCAAGTCGGATGCTTAACTGACTGAGCCACCAAGGTGCCCTGGGGGGGAGTGGGGGGAGACGTCCTTTAACTAGTTAATTCTGTCAACTACTTTTTTAAAAAAGTACAATATTTATATATGATACACAGTGAAGTTAAGAAATAGTTACAAGCAAAATGTTTAGTTTTAAGTAAACTTAAATTTTATTTTAATTCCATTTTTCATAATAAACATATGTAAAGATAATTTTAGCTTTTCTCCCCCTTGGCAATTAATACAAATTGTTTCTATATTTAATAATTATAAGAAAAAGTCTGATTTGTAAACATATATGTAAAAATTACATTTTATCTCAGGTTTAATTTGGGGATTATTATGGATTGAAATTTAACTCCTTGCACAAAATAAAATATATACCGATACTAGGATCTTATTTTTAGAATTCTAATGCTTTGTTCTAAAATGATTTTTATATTTCTTGTATTTTTTTATGTTTTATTTCTATGTGAGAAATGAGAAAGCTTTAATTCTTTATAAGCACTCAGATAACACATTGTGCAGGCTTGAATTTTATAAATAAAAACAAACCAAATTTGATATTATCATAACTCTGTTTATCCCTATTTATTTAAGAAATATTACAATTTTTCTATAGAAGAATTTTGACTGTAAAACACAATTTATGACCTGATTAAGATTATCCTGAGGTGAATTTGCAGAAATCTTACCCTTTTCCTGTTTTCTCTCTAACTTGTTTTCTAACACCAATGTTCTTTATGTTGCAGACAATAGTTTACTGATATAGGCTAAATAGTCTTTGACCAAGAAAAAGGTATAGAACATTTAAATAGATGTTAGATGTCACAGTGAAAACACCTGTGACTTCTATCACTGCTCAGTTTCATCTGTGTGAGAAACCACGTGAGGGCACAGGTCATTGCAGACTTATCTGATCTCCAAAACTGCCAGCTATGCTCACTTGATATGCATTAAATAGACTCTGAATTTGTAATTAGTTATGTTTCAAAGGTAATAAAAATTAAAAAATTTTTAATTTTTTTAGTGTTTTATTTATTTCTGAGAGAGAGAGAGACAGTGTGAGCAGGGAAGGGTCGGAGAGAGGGAGACAGAATCTGAAGCAGACTCCAGGCTCTGAGCTGGCTCTCAGCACAGAGCCCAATGTAAGGCTCAAACTCACGAACCTGGAGATCATGACCTGAGCCAAAGTCGGACGCTTAACTGACTGAGCCACCCAGGCGCCCCTCAAATTTCTTAATTAAAAAAAATTGATCATCATTCTTTCTCACTCTTTGTCTGCTACCACCATCACCAACTCTGTCCAGGAATAAAAATCTGTTATTCAGAGTTTTTCTTATGAACCCAACTTTGGGTTACTATTTATAACAGAGTCAGAAATGTCTCAAGTAATCAAATACATTTTAACATCTGTTATGATCTTTATCTCATCCGTTACCTAATTTTTAGTGCAATGCAATAATCTAAAGTGAGTCATACGAGACAAAGGAGAAACAAAGTCTTTAAATTCTTTAGAAATTATATAAAAAACTTTAAGTGCTAGAAAGGAACCTGGGGTATAGACTGTCCAGAGCTTTTTTTGTTTGTTTGTTACCACTGAGAGGAATCAGAATAACATGCAAGAATTCAAGAGTATTTTCATTATTAAATAAAAAAAGACCAATATAAATATTTAGTATATTATTTGGTATTTAATACTACTTCACTAAGGATAGTCTTGTATAACATTGAATATTGGCAGTCTCCAAAAATGGCCACAGCATTTTTGTTATCACATGCTGTTCTAGAAGTTTGAAACTCTTCATTAGGAGATAGAGTCTGCCACCCATTGGTATTTGAGTCTTTGTGACTGTCTTGACAAATAAAATGGTTGGAATTGATGCTACATACCTTTCAAAGTTCATCATAAAATGTGACATGTCTTCTGCCTTGTTCTTATATTCTCAGGACTCTCCTCCTTGGAACTTGGCCACCACACCATGAGGAAGTAGCCAAAACCCATGAAAGATCTAAGTGAAAAGCCAGCTTTAATCACCATAAATGTGAGTGAACAAGCTTTCAGGTGATTCTAGCCCCCAGCCCTCCAGCTGCACCATTTGACACAGAATGGAGAGAGATGAGCTGTGTATGTCCACCAAGTCCTGCTCAAATTATACAGGAGTTGGGAAAAAAGGAGGCTGTGGAAACTGAAACAAGGAATTAACCTTTTTTCATTGCCCTTCCCAATATATAAGTACTTACTAGTCTCCAAGACTACATATAATTAGGGGAAAAAAATCAATCCCTAATTAAAAATTTTTTACCTGTGTGATAAAATCCTAGTTAATAATCCACTAACCACATTTTATACCATCAAACAAGCTAGACCTCATACGCTACTTAGAAGACCACACAATCAACTACCAATACTTGTATCATCTCTCAAAATACCCTTATACAAATATACTTTTATTATAATTAAAGCATATAAGGCCACTGAGAATCTGTTTCTAGAAAAATTTTATAAAATTTTTATAAAAGCCATTTTATGAATGCTAAACTCATATATATTCCTGACAATTTTTAATGTGTTCGAATATATGTTACATAAGTTTAAAAGGGTCTTCAAAATTTATTTAAGGTATTTCCAAGTGTAATACAACAAATATTCTGTATTCATTTTGGTAAGGTCCTAGAATGGTGCCTATTTGTTTAAGCAGATTTATATCTTATATATAAGACTTATATATAAGATTTTCATTTATCATTTGTTCAGAGAGGGACATTTTCTTTGTTTGCATTTGATAAGAGAATTGCAGAATAATAAAACATTGCAGTACTTATTTCATTATTTTTTTTCATTATTTTTTAACTTGAATAATATTTACTACAGATCTCTTGTGGATATTTTGAAATCATTCACATTTTAACATCTTTAAATCCTTTTATGCAAAGTGTCATAAAATATATTCTACCTCTGTGATTCTTTTATCCCTTTCTAAGCTGTCATCTTAGTTGTCAATTTTCCTCTGGGAATGTGTGTTCTAAAGATGTTTTTGCCGAAAATCACGTAGGGCTTTACACGAAGTGTCTAAAACTATTCACTATGAACACAGGGTAAATTGGGTTACGTTGGAATGACAGTATATTCATTTGCAAGTCCCCTGACACAGTCGTTTCAACAACTTAGCTTTAGCATTTACAGCCAGCTCCCAGCTGCAGAGGGAAATTCAATGGTCTCATTATTGTGTCTGAACTGAACTGTGTCATGCAGGAGGAGATCCAGAGTCGCAGGCAGATTGGGGCCTTCCGGTTCATCTGCAGTTTGAGCTGGTTCAGCAGCAGCGGCAGAATCAGGCAGGATAGCATCAGCTCTTAGGAAGCTCCGGATTCGTCCGTAAATCCTAAACGAATAGCAATTTTTGCCCTTTGAAGCGCACAGAATTCTTTTGAACTCCTGTTGGATTCAGGGATCACAGGGATCAGCTTGACTCCTGGAAGCAGGACGAGTTCATTCAGAGGCAGCAGCTTTGGCAGCCAAAGAGGATTGTCAGAGCCTATTTTCCTTTTAGCAGCAGGAGTAAGTACTGTAAAGAAACAGGGCTCAGAGAGGCTGCATGATGCATAAACAGTATGTAATCCACTGAATGTGCTGGGAATTACAGAAGAGGAACAGCAACACAATTCTGCTGATACTACACTGGGGGGTGGGAAGACTTCTACTCCCTGTACACTGCTGCTTGCTAGAGAGGCTCTTGTTATCTGGAGGAAGTAAGATGTCCCATGCATATTGAGCTACTATCCCTATGCTTTCCCAAAAATGGGGAAAAAAACAACCTCTAAAATTCTGTCGCTGAATTCTGAACAGATGTATCTCTTTTATATTGTCGGGCACCTGGGTGGCTCAGTCAGTTAAGCGTTGGACTTTGGCCCATGTCATGATCTCACGGTTCCTGGGTTTGAGCCCAGTCTCCCGCTCTGTGCTGACAGCTAGCTCAGAGCCTGGAGCCTGCTTCAGATTCTGTGTCTCCCTCTCTCTCTGACCCTCCCCTGCTCACACTGTTTCTCTCTCTCTCTCTCTCTCTCTCAGAAATAAATAAAAACATTTTTAAAAATTTATATTGCTAAATCATGTCATTTATTCGATCTATTATATTATTTAGAAAATACAGTTGGGGTTTGTGGCTTAAAATCTAAGATAAGCACAGGCATCAAAATAAGCCAAGGGTAGTGCTGGAGGTAGTGGGGGCCTAGGGTGGGCAGGATGCTACCACTCATGCACAAGAGTGAAGAACATCTACTTCAGAGAATGGACTCTACTCTGTGAAATATGAAATATTTTCCTGGGGATTTGCATTAAAGCCAGTATTTGACTCTTTGAGTAGACTTGCAAACATTCTGGGCAGGAATAAATAAAGAAGCTATCATCAATCATTGGATATTTATGCTAAGGAGGACTGTTTTCTTCTTTCTTTGTCATTTGTTTAATGGCCCACTCAGCATGACTCCTGAAGGCTATGGCTTCAAGCCCTGAAGGCACATGTCCAAAATCCAGCACAAGGTCTCCCCGTGCTAATTTACCAGCACTATTCAAAATTAGGAAACTGAAAATAGGAAATAGCAACAGAAATCAGGGTTTGGTCAAGTATAATACTTGCAGCTGCATTTCTATTACTGAGAGAGCTCTGATTTGCCAGCCCTTCATGGAAGTATGAAAATACAGGAGAGGAGGATTTGGCTTGGTTTTCTTCCTGTGGAGGAAAAGAAATGGCAGGAACTCCATTACTACATTTTAAAATTGCTCTCATATTTCCCATTGAAAGAAAAGGGTTTTAGGCTATATCAAAGGATAAAAAAATAATGAACAATAATTAGCCAAACTTTGTGGAAAAAAAAGAATGCTTCCTTATATGATAATATTTGTTAGCACAATTGTGTCATTTAGGTAGAAAGGTGGCTTTCATTTATTGCTATGGTGTGACTTTCAACTTCCAAACATTTTACATTTAGGAAAATTGTATAAATGTATACCGTGCTGCAACCTTTCTCTTGGAAACAAAAGAAGAAATTTAAGAAAAACGTGGTATAAGTTTTGATTTATTGATAAATTTTGCATTTTAAGCCATCACACTTATATTTTTCCCAAAGTTGGTGGAATTGGTTTTGAAATGTGTCTATATTACGCATAGTGAACCCAGATTGGGTCTAGGTGGCCAACATTTTAAAAGTTTTGCTCATCTCTTATGACTATTTAAATACATGGATTCCAAAGAAATGTGATCTACAAGGCATTGGCAACATGTTTCCCAACGACTGAATTCATGAAATTGCCATTGTGGTTAGTCAACTTTATAATGATCAAGGCCTGAAAAAGGAGAAGGAAGAAGAAAGACAAATGCTTCAGATTAGTTTCCTTTGATCCCAAAGAAGTGAATTAGTAAATAGAGATGACAAGCTCTTGGACCATAGAATATAAGATTATGGTTACTTTTAAGAGAAATCTCACGTTGCTAAAGTATTCTTACATACTTGGGGTTTATACGTCTGCATTCTGTGTGAAATAATAAAAGGTCACCTAATGTTTGTATCTTAAACATATTTTCCTAGAGTTTATCTGATTCTAAATACAATTTTTAAACATTTGGTCTATATGCATTTATTGAACATGTACTAAACCAGAGAATATCTGCCAAAGGCTAGAAAGATAAGGAAGATAGGTTCTTTGCTAGGCTTGGAACAGGTAGTGAATTGAAAGGTAAAATATATTTAGTTCAGTACTAGAAGTACAAATACTGTGCCATGGATAACCACAGAAAAGGCCATTAATTTCAACTGGTTTAATTTTAGGTGGCTTTATGAGGAATTGGCATTTGAGCTAAGCCTGAAAAGGTGATCAGGATTTCCATTAAGTAAGAGAAATCATGACCATAGGGACTGAGTTATTAAAGTTCACACTATACTCTGGAAAAACTGAATTATAAAATACATGGAAAGGATAACAGGATAACTGTGAAAACACTGAGCAGGAGTTGCTTAGTGAATATCAGTAAAATCTGAATTAAAGTGCAGTATGCCTAGCAGTTGAAATGCATTATGAGAGACAGCATAACATAAGGAAAAGAAAGTGGTTATGGATTTCAGAAGAACCTTTCAGGTTCATATCCTGTCACTTCCACTTAACCATGGGAACCTTTATTAACTTCCCCATGCCTCAAATGTACAATACATCAACTGTAAAACCTATATAACAGGTTTGTCATGAAGTTTGAACTGAGATACTATATATGAAATATACTGTGCCTCATATCCAATAAATGGTAGCTGCTATTATTACTGTTATTAGCTGTGTTCTTATTATAAGACAAAGTGGCAACCACAGTTTGTGGCCAAATGTTATGGAAAGAAATTAAAGTTATGATAAGCTTACTGTAAATTGGAAAATCTACTTTGAAAAAGGCTGTGATCTTATCAAAACAGTTTTAAAATATTGATTGAAGCAGCATAATATTTGTGGTGAAGTCATGGAAACTAATTAAGAGGGTCCAACAATAGACTAATGATAAATAAGAATGACAGATAGCAGCAGATGGAAACTGTTGACCCATTCCACTTGATGATCCAAAGTAATAAGAGCATAAAATGTCGATTACATTTTCATCATGAGAAACTGGAGCAAAAGAAGAGAAAATACTTGGAAAGACATGTGAGGTGTTCAGTTTACTTTCAGTGTTTGAAGGACCAGATGACCTAAAATCAAAGTCTTGAACTGAAGAGAGATACCAATGCAATTGATGTAAATTTTGGAGTTATCACAACAAATGTAATCTTGAAAATGCGTGTCATTTCCCAGGAGGAGAAAATATTATGAGAAGAGAAGAGACTCAGTGCAGAAATTTGAGGAATCCCAACATTTAAAAGAAGGAGACAATAGGGAAGATTTAAAGGTTTAAAGAGATAGTTTTATTTCTCCAATCATTTGTTTAGTTAAAAGCACTGTACTTTAAGAGGAATATGGACTGTCAGAATAACTTTAAGAGAATATGAGGAGATGTAGAATGTAAAGAGAAGGGAAAGAAAATTAGAGCAATAAAGACTCAGATGCTACAAATTCTTGGAGGACCACTATATGAAAGAAATATTTGGCCTTCTTTTCCTCCCTCTCTCATGGCTTCTCCTTCCTCTCTTATCTTTCTCTTCCTCCTTTTTATGTGGACAGAAAAAATAATTCTAATTTAGGATTCAACAGAGAAAGCTGAGACAGATTCACTAATCATAATTAAATAAGTTTGTGTTTATATAGTGTTAAATACAGTGTATTTAAGTTACAAGTAGCTTCTGCCTGAGGGTTACACACTTACTACCATTCAAGTTCTGTCTTGCTACGATATGGGGGATTAAAAAGTAAAGTGCACATATCTAACGCAAGAATTTCAAATGAGATTAATCATACTATTTTCAAGTCACTCAGATTTCCATACTTCTCCTATAGAGACTTTTAAATGTATGTCTTCATGGTCATACAAACAGATTATATAGTCACATATATGTCTTATTTATTTCTTCATACAGATTATATAGTTGCATCTATGTGTGTTCTTTATTTCATACAATCATTTGATCCTAAAGCATGAGTATTTGTTCAAATGAAAGGTGGCAGATATAATTCAAACATTTAATATTTTAATATTCTGGAATTTTTTCACTGTATTTTGATTTGAAAAATATTATGATTTGGGTATCAGCAACTGGAAGAAATTTTTCATAAGACTGTTGCAATGCAGTCTCAATTTTATTTACATCCCAAAAAAAAGAGTATAAAGCAGAGAAGAATGATTAAAATCATTAAACTATTTAATTAATATGTTAGCAACCATCGCTAACAAATATATTGAAATGCTGTTGGTAATTGGGTGAGCTGCATCTATCATATCAAAGATGGGATATTTAGGTTACAGATGGCTTTAGCATCTTTCAATAAAATAGGGATATTTTACCAACATTTTTTTTTCAGTATTTATCACAGATAAGATCTCTCATTGTCTTTGTCTTTTTTTCTTTTCTCTTCATTCAAAATTGCAATGTTCCATATGCCCTCAGTAAGAACTTTCCTTTTAATATTGAGTTCTGAGACAATTTCTTGGTTGTTGTTGTGTCTCCACAGCCCAAAGCTAATTCTTTTAATTGTACTCCAGAGTTAAACCAAATGTACTTCCATTTTTTCCTCAAATTGACCCCAAGAGAAAGTAAAAATGTTAAGAAATTTTCAAGATACTGTGTTAATCGAACAAGGTATAATTTCCTCTTTGCCAGCCCTTATATATTAATCAGAATGGTGGAACACGTTTATCAAATTCTGAAAAAGACAATTCTACAAAGAAACCATTATCTATAGAAACAGAATTCTTCAGAGTAAGTACTCTTAAGCATTCAGGTCCATAATTATACGTTGGCTCCACATTTAGTTTACTCAGCAAAAATGAACATTCAAAAAACGATTTATATAGTTGGGAAAAAATAAAAGCAACAATACGGACATTTATTCAGATACACCTATACAAAAACCAACTCCTGTCCTCAAGGAATTCAGCTGCTCTATGGAAGGCATAAAGATAACCTAATTTTTTAATGTTAATATTGTTATAATATTATACCGCACAGCAGTTCATGAAAACCCTAAAGGAGGAAGGATTTAGTCTAAAAGGGAGGTCAACAAACTTCCATAAGGCCAGAAGAATGTGTCTATGTGATTCATTAATGTGTTTCCAGTGTTCAGTAACAGCTCATGTTTCATGTTAGGAGTTCAGTTTAAAAGCTGAGTAATTGAGGGATGCCTGGGTGGCTCAGTTGGTTAAACATCCAATTTTCGCTCAGGTCATGAACTCACAGTTCGTGAGTTGGAGCCCTGCGTTGGGCGGTGTGCTGACAGCTCAGCGCCTGGAGCCTGTCTTCGGATTCTGTGTCTCCCTCTTTCTCTGACCCTCCCCTGCTCTGTCTCTGTCTCTCTCGCTCTCAAAAATAAATAAAACATTTAAAAAATTTTAAAAAGTTGAGTAATTGAGTGTAATAATGGATGGATGAGTTGATTAATGAAGGAGTGACATTAGAATTGGATCTTAAAGTATCTTCTAAGTTCAGCAATTTGAGGGTTCTATGAAAAAGAAGGAAGCCTAATTTAGAACAATGACCAACAAAACAGTATTAAAGAGGTAGAGTCAAGAGAGAGCATCTGAAATTCTACTCTGTGACATTTTGAATTTGAGATGATTGCAGAAATCCTGGTAAGAATAAGGTGGAACATTGTAAT
>NW_027532634.1:963475-970195 GCF_008692635.1 Crocuta crocuta | reverse complement strand
TATACACACTATATATATATATATATATATATATATATATATATATATATAAAATAATTGAAATTATGGGAAAGGATGAGTGAGCCCTAAGAGAAATAAGAGACTAGAGTGGCTAATAGAGCAACATTAAAAGTGAAACAATCTCCACAGACACCCCAAAATTTCCAGTTTCACACAATCTCTTCAGGATGCTAATGAAGAAAAAAAGTGAGAAGTCAGTAGGTTGATGGGAGGTGAAGTTGAGCTTACATTTATTTAAACATATGTTTTCATTGAGATGAGAGAGCCAAAGAAAAGAAAAAGACACAAGAACAGGAAAACTTGATAGACCAAGAAGTTAGAGAGTGAAGAAAGGGCTGTCATAATGAGCAAGGAAGGGAGGGCTATACCTCAAAGAGCATAGTTTGTCTGCTTCAAAGGCAGGAAAAAAGAATCTGAGACCCTTAATTGAGTTGAGAAGGAAGGAAATTGAAGACTGTTTCTGTTTGGTTCCTCTATTTTCTTGATGTAATAAAAGCTAGACCATTTGCTCAAGGCAGGGGGTTAGTGTGGATCAAAGAGAACAGTGTAAAAGAATGGTAAAACTTTGGAAGGACCTCCATACTGAATGGATGTGGTATGACCAAAAGGTCAATGTCAAAACACTTGAAAGATACAAATGAGTGTTTTTACATTTAGAGAACCTAAATTTGTAGCAGAGTCAGTCAGCACCTGTGAGCTATTTGTTGAGGTGCTTGGTAACATAAATAGGACAAAATGGAAAATTGATCTCTCTTAGGAAGAGAGACTAGCTGAACGGATTGTGGCAGGTCAAGGGAGTGAGGTAGTGTTTTAAATAGTGTTTGCAAGTGAATCCAAAGAATGGTACCATGGGATGGCGTATTTAGAAACCCAAAGATTGGAAGATTTTTAAATGTCCAACAGTAATTTTTTTGGGAGTGAAAGTAAGAATGAGAATGAAGTATAGAAAGTCAAGTTAGAAAGAAAGAATTTTTAAATTGGAAATCAGAGATGAGACATGGATAGAATCCTGGAAATGAGCATAGTTCCAATGTGGAAGGAGGCATTGGTGGCAGTATTTTTATTTTTTTAGATCAATCTAAGCATATTTATTAGTTTTTTTCCTGAAAAAAAAAAATTGCTCCTGTCATGGAAGTTAGGCAGGGGGTGGGAAACTAAATCCATGGTTACAATAAGAGCAACAAAACATTTTTAGACAGTACTCTGTCCAGGCAATGACTCAATAGAACAACTCACCATCATCATCATCATGACCATAATCATCATCATTGTCATCCTTGTCATTCTTTAATTTTTAAAAGCCTCCTTAATTCTAATGATATTTGTTATGTTGGCAGGCACTATTATTCCTACTCTAGAGATGAGAAAAAAAAAAGAAAGTAAGACTATTGAACCTAAAACTGATAAGTGTCAAAAGCAGAACCTGAATCCCAGACTTCTGGATAAAAGGGTGGTGTTCTTTGCATTATTTACATCTATACCATAGTTTTCTGTTTAAGATACAGTGCTGTTTCTCTTAATCTGCAATTTAAGTCAGTTGGCACAAATTAATCTTTCTATTTCAAAGTAGAGAGACTTAATATTCTTAGAGAATGTAGAGATAGATTGATAATATATATAAAACATATGTAAAATATTTGTTTTTAATATACTACATGAAACTTATCACAGGATGCGCCTCTATGTGTTCAGATAAAGTATGTGGCCTGAACACTGAGGAAATGAGTTTGTTAATCCCTAAAGGAAAGATATTAGATACTTTTTAGGTAACCTTATTTATCTCATGTTAGCCCACAGTGTGTTCATTGTGCTTGCTTGCGACACGGATGATGGAAAAGGAAAGACTTAGAGTAGCCGCTGAGTAGTACAGTCACAGGAGGAAATTATTGTGGCAAAATGTTTCTTTTATATAAGGCAATAGACAGAAGACATCAACTTTTAACTACATATGCCTTATTAAAACAGACAAAGTATGCTTGATTTTAAGCTAGTGCCAATGCAAAGGTCTTTACAAAGCTGGATTTCCGAAAACAGGCACTAGTGTCTCAGGCATAAGAAGTCCTAAGAGGCTTACGACTGACTTCAGCTGTCTCTTAAATGACAGTAATAACATAAAAACCCATCTTTATCTATGCACATCCCAAGGAGACTCAATTTATCAAGGATAATTTTCTTCCTAAAACCTTGTTTGCTTGCTGCTTATGGGGAATTTTTCTATTCTTTTACCCCTGAGTTCATCTGTGGATTCAGTTGCTGCATGATGTTAAATATTTGGAGGGACAGCTTCCATTATGTGGAGGCAAACACAGTGTATGCTTTGGTTGTAAATGTGACAGACAAACATGCAGATAGGAAACAGAATTTAGGGCTCTCCAGGAGCAAAGGTATAAGTTAAACCAGGTGGCAGGTTCTGGCCAAAGGCCCCTGATAGTGCAGAGTATATGCTGATCATGAAGCTGATATGCATACATGTAAAATGTACCTGCAAATATTTGGAGATTTTTAGTAATACTGGGTTAGCATTTTCTGCAGGAAAAGTGAGAATACTTCCAGGTTACATAAAATCATAGCAATGAAAGAACACTTCTGTACACTCTTCCCTGGTCTGTAACCCTCCATCCTTTCACCTGCATCACCATCAACAACAACCCTGCAGACAAAACTTGTTAATACTGCAGTGTGCAATTATGCTTTTTATTGTCTTTTGTATGCCTCCTAAGAAGACAGTCGCCCTTGATATCATGGTGATATTTCAGCAATTCTTTATAGCTTCCTTCCAGTCTCCTATTATTAAGCATTTCAACCTCATTAATAATTGATGTCCACGTTTAAGTCACTGGATAGAAAATACCTCTAAGATTTTACTTTATTAGCTTTTGAGTAAATGTTCCCCAAATCTCCTCTGCATTTTGTTAAAAATGAATGTTATATATCTTTTGATAAAACCTACAGAGTTAAGTGCCTAATAAAATAGTACATGACTAAAATGACAATTAGTATTTTAGCTTTATGCTGAAGTATGAAGGTTTGCCTGCAAAGGTATTAATCACTGGTTTTTCATTTCTTTAATTCTGTATTAATTGGTACTTGAGGCAATAAACCATAACATATAACTATGGCTTCAGATAAGCTTTAATGAGAGCCTGACCTTTGCTTAGATACTTCGGTGACAGTGAACGAGTTCAGGATAACCCTTTGAAGCTCAAATTTATGAGATAAATGTTCTTAGCATTTCCTTATCTTAGCTTGAGCTGATTATTGGGGATATTCTAGGGGGTTATAATTGAGACTTGGAAGAAAATTATATTCTATTATGTCCAGTTCAGTGGAAGCTTAAATAGCATTAGTGTAACTTCTTTTTAGTTCATTATTTTGCACCTGGAAATGACTGAGGTTCAGAGATCAGCAAAAGGCATGCAATTGGCCCAAAAATAGTATGAAAATGGGTAAAGGATCACAGGTATTTTCACTATATCATCATAAAATCCCATGTATAAGAGACCCGCTCTCATTCATATGTTTATGTGTTATAGTGTAGTGAAATCAGTGTTTAAACTGTATTTTGTTATTGATTCACTGAACTTAAGAGTCACAGAGATATTTTATGGTTTTGGCACTTTAAAGGAGATGAAACAAATATAGCAGATTTGGAATGTTTGTATATAGTTGTTGGGAAATACTTTCGACTTGAATACATTTAGTACCTCTCTTTTTGGAGTGTTTTCAACCTGGGGTGCCTGGGTGGCTCAGTCAGTTAGGCATTCACCTTTGGCTCAGGTCATGATCTTGTGGTTCATGAGTTCAAGCCCCACACTGGGCTCTGTACTGACAGCTCAGAGCCTGGAGCCTGATTCACACATTCTTTGTCTCCCTCTTTCTTTGCCCCTCCACCACTTGCAATCTGTCTATCTTTCTCTTTCAAACATAAATGAAAATTTAAAAAGTAAAAAAATGTTTTCAACCAGAAGTAGAACTATGGCATCATATTTAAAAAGGTAGGATTTAAGTTGACAGAGAAGAGGTAGAGGATATAAATGTGGGCAAGCATGGACTTACAAAGCTTGATGAGATCAGAAAGGTGTCACTTTAGAGTCCTTATCTTATTTGTGCACTTTACAGCAATGACTAGATTTGACCCTTAGCAAGTCTGAAAAGTCTCATTTGCTTGGCAACTCTGACCTGGCTTTCTTCTGGTTCTCCGTCTACTCTGGCTGCTCTTTCTCTCCAAGTTTCTGTAATATGCTCAGTATTTTCTGAAAGAATAGATGAATATCCCATGAGATTACTTTTCTTCCCTTTTTACATTTTCAGCTAACACCACTGTGTACTAATTAATGACTGACTGGTAAAGAAAAGGGAAAGCCAGATGATTCGTGTAGTTGTCTAGTTTATGATGGAAGACCAGATTCATGCATTTGCTCTGTGTCTCCCTTGAGTTAAAACTAAAATAACAATAAAAGGTATAATAAGTAAGTAAATAAAACCATGGCAGAGGAAGAAGGGACAATGACAAAAAGAATAAAAGACATCTGCAATTTTCTGGGAGGTAGAAAGTGTTAGGTATGGCTTGAAGGTGATCTAGGTGGAGAAGTAGTGGTATCTACTAAGAAGGCTAGTAGAAAAGCCAGAGAAATGTTTGCTTAGAACTTCAAAGAGCCCCTGGACTTAGAACTATTTATTTATTTATTTATTTGATTTATTTTTAATGATTTTTCATGTTTTATTTATTTCTGAGACACAGAGACAGCTTGAGCAGGGGAGGGGCAGAGAAAGAGGGAGACACAGTATCTGAAGCAGGCTCTGGGCTTTGAGCTAGCTGTCAGCACAGAGCCCAACACGGGGCTCAAACTCATGAACCGTGAGATCATGACCTGAGCCGAAGTCAGACACTCAACCGACTGAGCCACCCAGGCTCCCCTAGAACCATTGATTTAGTGAAGACTTAGAGTAAGAAGTGGGTCTATCTACGACAACTTCAGAAGTTAGTAATGCCATGCTCCCACCTCTGACTACTATAATACACACACACACACACACACACACACACACACACACACACACACACGNAGGGTTTGCAGCCTGAAAAAGAATGCAATTACTATTCACTCTAAAGTGAATTTTATTAATAAATTAAGTTTCACACTACTCAATACCTAGTGAGAATCTCTCTTCATTGGATGATTTAGTAATATTCTCTTATTTCCCCCCAAGATATTGCTTTGTTTCGTCCCAGAAAGTGCAAACCTCCACCTTAGGTTTTAACCTAAATTATCTTCTAATCGCACAGAGCCAGTCTGTGTTTCTTTACCAACAGCTGTGTTTTTGCTATAATTAGCAAGGTTTCTCAAGAGGTAGATCAATAACCAAAGAGAAACCTGCATGCCTAATACCTTCCAAAATAAGATACAAGGAAGAAATCTCAAAATCCTATCAGCTATAATGTGCTATAAGACCCAGCAAGATCACTCTGCAATCTACCTATTTCCTTTATAGATTTGCCACTGCTGCCTGCTTTTAAAGACCTGTCTTATGGTTGCTAGGTCATTATAGGGAAAGTGGGAACAGAGAACCCAGCCTGGAGAAATAGCAAACTGCAGCTTTCCCTCCCTCCCTTCCTTCATCTCTCACTTTCTTCCTCGTTTTCTTTCTTTTTTTTTCTTAAATAGTTCATTGTCAAGTTGGTTTCCAAACAACACTCAGTGCTCATCCCAACAAGTGCCCTCCTCCATACCCATCACCCCCCTTCCTCTCCCTCCACCGCCATCAGCCCTCAGTTTGTTCTCAGCATTCAAGAGTCTCTCATGGTTTGCCTCCCTCCCTCTCCCCAACTATTTTCCCCTTCTCCTCTCCCATGATCCTCCTTTAAGTTCCTTCTAATCCACATATATGTGCAAACATATGGTATCTGTCTTTCTCTGCTTGACTTATTTCACTCAGCATAACACCCTCAAGTTCTATTCATATTGTTAAAAATGGCCAGATTTCATTCTTTCTCACTGCCATGTAGTATTCCATTTTATAGATAAATCACATCTTTTGAACCATTCATCAGTTGATGGACACTTAGGCTCTTTCCATGTTTTGGCTATTGTTGAGAGTGGTACTATGAACATTGAGGTACATGTGCCCCTAGGCATCAGCACTCCCCTGTCCCTTGGGTAAATTCCTAGCAGTGCTATTGCTGGGTCATAGGGGAGTTCTATTGTTAATTTTTCGAGGAACCTTCACACTGTTATCCAGAGAGGCTGCAACAATTTATATTCCCACCAAAAGTGTAGGAGGGTGCCCATTTCTCCACATACTCATCAGCTTCTAGAGTCTCCTGATTTGTTCACTTTAGCCACTCTTACCGGCATGAGGTGGTATTTCACTGTGGTTTTGATTTGTATTTCCCTGATGATGTGGGATGCTGGGCCTGTTTCATGTGTCTGTTGACCATCCAGATGTCCTCATTGGAGAAGTGTCTATTCATGTCTTCTGCCCATTTCTTCACTGGATTATTTGTGTTTTGGATGTGGGGTTTGGTGATGTCCTTACAGATTTTGGATGCTAACCCTTTATCTGATGTGTCATTTGCGACTATCTTTTCCCATTCTGTCAGTTGCCTATTAGTTTTATTGATTGTTTCCTTTGCCGTGCAGAAGGTTTTAATCTTGATGAGGTCCCAATAGTTCATTTTTGCTCTTGATTCCCTTGCTT
>NW_027532634.1:879928-960555 GCF_008692635.1 Crocuta crocuta | reverse complement strand
GCCTCCCCCCTCTCTCAACAATAAAACACACACACACACACACACACACACACACACACACACACACACACACACACACAGGCTAGGGTTTGCAGCCTGAAAAAGAATGCAATTACTATTCACTCTAAAGTGAATTTTATTAATAAATTAAGTTTCACACTACTCAATACCTAGTGAGAATCTCTCTTCATTGGATGATTTAGTAATATTCTCTTATTTCCCCCCAAGATATTGCTTTGTTTCGTCCCAGAAAGTGCAAACCTCCACCTTAGGTTTTAACCTAAATTATCTTCTAATCGCACAGAGCCAGTCTGTGTTTCTTTACCAACAGCTGTGTTTTTGCTATAATTAGCAAGGTTTCTCAAGAGGTAGATCAATAACCAAAGAGAAACCTGCATGCCTAATACCTTCCAAAATAAGATACAAGGAAGAAATCTCAAAATCCTATCAGCTATAATGTGCTATAAGACCCAGCAAGATCACTCTGCAATCTACCTATTTCCTTTATAGATTTGCCACTGCTGCCTGCTTTTAAAGACCTGTCTTATGGTTGCTAGGTCATTATAGGGAAAGTGGGAACAGAGAACCCAGCCTGGAGAAATAGCAAACTGCAGCTTTCCCTCCCTCCCTTCCTTCATCTCTCACTTTCTTCCTCGTTTTCTTTCTTTTTTTTTCTTAAATAGTTCATTGTCAAGTTGGTTTCCAAACAACACTCAGTGCTCATCCCAACAAGTGCCCTCCTCCATACCCATCACCCCCCTTCCTCTCCCTCCACCGCCATCAGCCCTCAGTTTGTTCTCAGCATTCAAGAGTCTCTCATGGTTTGCCTCCCTCCCTCTCCCCAACTATTTTCCCCTTCTCCTCTCCCATGATCCTCCTTTAAGTTCCTTCTAATCCACATATATGTGCAAACATATGGTATCTGTCTTTCTCTGCTTGACTTATTTCACTCAGCATAACACCCTCAAGTTCTATTCATATTGTTAAAAATGGCCAGATTTCATTCTTTCTCACTGCCATGTAGTATTCCATTTTATAGATAAATCACATCTTTTGAACCATTCATCAGTTGATGGACACTTAGGCTCTTTCCATGTTTTGGCTATTGTTGAGAGTGGTACTATGAACATTGAGGTACATGTGCCCCTAGGCATCAGCACTCCCCTGTCCCTTGGGTAAATTCCTAGCAGTGCTATTGCTGGGTCATAGGGGAGTTCTATTGTTAATTTTTCGAGGAACCTTCACACTGTTATCCAGAGAGGCTGCAACAATTTATATTCCCACCAAAAGTGTAGGAGGGTGCCCATTTCTCCACATACTCATCAGCTTCTAGAGTCTCCTGATTTGTTCACTTTAGCCACTCTTACCGGCATGAGGTGGTATTTCACTGTGGTTTTGATTTGTATTTCCCTGATGATGTGGGATGCTGGGCCTGTTTCATGTGTCTGTTGACCATCCAGATGTCCTCATTGGAGAAGTGTCTATTCATGTCTTCTGCCCATTTCTTCACTGGATTATTTGTGTTTTGGATGTGGGGTTTGGTGATGTCCTTACAGATTTTGGATGCTAACCCTTTATCTGATGTGTCATTTGCGACTATCTTTTCCCATTCTGTCAGTTGCCTATTAGTTTTATTGATTGTTTCCTTTACCGTGCAGAAGGTTTTAATCTTGATGAGGTCCCAATAGTTCATTTTTGCTCTTGATTCCCTTGCTTTTGGGGATGTGTCAAGTAAAAAATTGCTGCAGTGGAGGTCAAGGAAGTTGTTTCCTGCTTTCTCCTCTAGGGTTTTGATGCTTTCCTGTCTCACATTCAGGCTCTTTATCTATTTTGAGTTAATTTTTGTGTATGGTGTGAGAAAATGGTCTAGTTTCATTCTTCTGCATGTTGCTGTCCAGTTCTCCCAGCACCATCTGTTAAAGAGGCTGTCTTTTTTCCATTGGATAATCTTTCCCACTTTGTCAAACATTAGTTGGCCATACATTTGTGGGTCCAATTCTGAGTTCTCAATTCTATTACATTGGTCTGTGTGTCTGTTTTTTTGCCAATACCATACAGTCTTGATGATTACAGCTCTGTAGTAGAGGCTAAAGTCTAGGATTGTGATGCCTCCTGTTTTGGTTTTCTTCTTCAATATTACTGTGGTTATTTGGGTTTTTTTGCGGTTCCATACAAATTTTAGGATAGTTTATTCTAGTTTTCAGAAGAATGCTGGTGCAATTTTGATTGGGATTGCATTGAAGGTGTAGATTGTTTTGGGTCCTAATGACATTTTAACAATATTTATTCTTCCTATCCATGAGCATGGAATATTTTTCCATTTCTTTCAGTCTTCTTCAATTTTCTTCACAAGTTTTCTATAGTTTTCATCATACAGATCTCTAATATCCTGGGTTAGGTTTATTCCTAGGTATTTTATGGTTTTTTGTGCAATTGTGAATGGGATCAGTTTCTTGATTTCTCTTTCTGTTGCTTCATTGTTTGTGTACAAAAATGCAACCGATTTCTGTACATTGATTTTGTACCCTGCAACTTTGCTGAATTCTTGGATCAGTTCTAGTAGGCTTCTGGTGGAGTCTGTCAGGTTTTCTCTGTAGAGTATCATGTCATCTGTGAAAAGTGCAAGTTTGACTTCTTCTTTGTCAATTCTGATGTCTTTTATTTCCTTTTGTTGTCTGATTGCTGACGCTAGGACTTCCAGCACTATGTTAAACAACAGTGGTGAGAGTGGACATCCCTGTCATGTTCCTCATTTCAGGGGGAAAGTTCTCTGTTTTTCCCCATTGAGGATGATGTTTGCTGAGGGCTTCTCATAGATGGCTTTTATGATGTTTAAGTAAATTCCTTCTATCCTAACCTTCTTGAGGTTCTTTATTAATAATGGATGCTGTATTTTGTCAAATGCTTTTTCTGCATCTATCGACAGGATCATATGGTTTTTATCTTTTCTTTTGTTGATGTGATGTATCACATTGATTTGCGAATATTGAACCAGCCCTGTAACACAGGAATGAATCCGACTGGATCATGGTGGATCATTCTTTTTATGTACTGTTGGATTCGATTTGCAAGTATCTTGTTGAGGATTTTTGCATCCGTACTCATCAAGGATATTGGCCTGTAGTTCCCATTTTTCTGGCTTGGGAATCAAATTGATGCTGGCTTCATAGAATGAATCTGGAAGTTTTCCTTCGATTTCTATTTTCTGGAATAGCTTGAGAAGAATGGGTATTAACTCTAATTTAAATGTTTGGTAGAATTTCACTGGGAACCCATCTGGCTCAGGGCTCTTATTTGTTGGGAGGTTTTTGATAACTGATTCAATTTCTTCATTAGTTATGGGTCTGTTCAGATTTTCTATCTCTTCCCATGTGAATTTTGGTAGTGAGTATGTGTTTAGGAATTTGTCCATTTCTTCTAAATTGTCCAGTTTGTTGGCGTATAATTTTTCATAATATTCCCTGATAATTGCTTGTATTTCTAGGGATTGGTTGTAATAAGTCCATTTTCATTCATGAGTTTGTCTGTTTGGGTGCTCTCTCTTTTTCTTTTTGAGAAGCCTGGATAGAGGTTTGTCAATTTTGTTTATTTTTCCAAAAAACCAACTCTTGGTTTCATTGATCTGTTATACTGTTTCTTTCTGGATTCTATATTGTTTATTTCTGCCCTGATTTTTATTATCTCTCTTCTCCTACTGGGTTTGGGATGCGCTTGTTTCTCTCCTTCTAGTTCCCTTAGGTGTACTGTTAGATTCTGTACTTGTGCTTTTTCTAATTTCTTGAAATAGGCCTGAAGTGCAACATACTTTCTTCTTAAGACTGCCTTTGCTGCATCCCATAGAGTTTGCATAGTTGTATTTACATTTTGACTTGTTTCCATATATTTTTAAATTTTTTTCTCTAATTGCCTGATTGACCCATTCGTTCTTTAGTAGGAANCTAGAGGTTTGTCAATTTTGTTTATTTTTCCAAAAAACCAACTCTTGGTTTCATTGATCTGTTATACTGTTTCTTTCTGGATTCTATATTGTTTATTTCTGCCCTGATTTTTATTATCTCTCTTCTCCTACTGGGTTTGGGATGCGCTTGTTTCTCTCCTTCTAGTTCCCTTAGGTGTACTGTTAGATTCTGTACTTGTGCTTTTTCTAATTTCTTGAAATAGGCCTGAAGTGCAACATACTTTCTTCTTAAGACTGCCTTTGCTGCATCCCATAGAGTTTGCATAGTTGTATTTACATTTTGACTTGTTTCCATATATTTTTAAATTTTTTTCTCTAATTGCCTGATTGACCCATTCGTTCTTTAGTAGGAAGTTCTTTAACCTCCATGTTTTTGGAGGTTTTCCAGTCTTTTTCCTGTAGTTGATTTCAAGTTTCATAGCATTGTGATCTGAAAGTGTGCATGGTATGATCTCTATTCTTTTATATTTTGAGGGCTGCTTTAGGTCCCAATATGTAATCTATCTTGGAGAATGTGCCATGCGCACTTGACAAGAAAGTGAATTCCGTGGCTTCAGGATGTAGAGTTCTAAATATATCTGTCAAATCCATCTGTACCAATGTGTCATTCAAGTCCATTATTTTTTTAGTGATTTTCTGTCTAGTTGATCTATCCATTGCTGTAAGTGGAGTATTAAAGTCCTCTCTATTAGTACATTCTTATATATAAAATTGTTTCTGTTTGTGATTAATTGTTTTATGTATTTGGGTGCTTCCATATTCAGTGTGTTGACATTTATAATTGTTCACTCTTCCTGATAGATAGACCCTGTAATTATTATATAATGCCCTTCTTCATCCCTTGTTACTGCCTTTACTTTAAAGTCCAGTTTGTCTGATATAAGTATAGCTACTCCAGCTTTCTTTTGACTTCCATTGACATGATAGATATTTCTCCATCCCCTTACTTTCAATCTGAAGATGTCCTCCAGTCTAAAATGAGTTTCTTGTAGACAGCAATTAGATAGATATTGTTTTTTTAATCCATTTTGATACCCTATGTCTTTTGATTGGAGCATTTAGCCCATTTACATTCAGTGTTATTATTGAAAAATACAGGTTAAGAGTCATTTTGTTCTCTGTAGGATTCATGCTTGTGGTGGTGTCTCTGGTAGCTTGTGTTCCTTGCAACATTTCCCTCAGAGAGTCTCTTTCAGGATTTCTTGTAGGACTGGTTTAGTGGTGATGAATTCTTTCACTTTTTGTTTATTTGGGAAGACTTTTATCTCTCCTTCTATTCTGAATGACAGGCTTGCTGGATAGAGGATTCTTGGCTGCATATTTTTTCTATTTGTCACATTGAAGATTTCTTGCCATCCCTTTCTGGCCTGCCAAGTTTCAGTAGATAGGTCTGTAGCCACTCTGATATGTTTGCCTTTGTATGTTAGGGCCCTTTTATCCCTAGCTGCTTTCAGAATTCTCATTTGTCCTTGATTTTTCCAGTTTCACTATGACATGTCATTCAGAAGATCGATTCAGGTTACGTCTGATGGAGTTCTCCGTGCCTTTTGGATTTCAATGTCTGTTTCCTTCCCCAGATTGGGGAAGTTCTTAGCTATAATTTATTCAAGGACTCCTTCAGTGCCTTTCCCTCTCTCTTCCTCTTCTGGAATTCCTATGATACGGATATTTCCATTTGATTGTATCACTCAGCTTCGAACTCTTCTTTCGTGTTTCTGAACCAGTTTATCTCTCTTTTTCTTGGCTTCATCTTTTTCTATAATTGTGTTCCCTAAATCCCTTATTCTCCTTTCTGCCTCTTCAATCGTGCATTGGACGCCTCCATTTTATTTTGCATCTCATTTATAGCATTTTTAAATTCATCACAACTATTTTTAAGCTCCATAGTCGTTGTAGGAATAGTTTCTCTGATGTCTTCTATGCCTTTTTCAAGCCCAGCGATTAATTTTATGACTATAGTTCTAAATTCTTGTTCAGTTATGTTGCTTATATCTGTTTTGAGCAGTTCTTTAGCTGTCATTTCTTCCTGGAATTTCTTTAGAGGAGAGTTCTTCCATTTTGTCATTTTGGCTAGCTTTCTGTCTCTAGTTAGTTTTAAAAGCTTTTTATGCACTCTGCACCTGTAAGTACTACTGTATTAAAGAAGGCTCTTTGACTGTCCAGGGCCTGTCCATTCAGGAAGCGTTCTTAGAATGATGTCTCTTGGTCTCTCTTTTTGAGACTTCGGTTATTTTATTTCCCTACTTGTAGTGGTATTAGGGACTCTCCACCATGTGTACTTTGGCTTGCTTCTTGAGGTAACCCTGGAAAAGAAAACAGACAAACACACAGGGAACACAGGCATACAAACGCACAGACAAATCCACCAAGAGGAAACTGAAAGGGAAAAATAAAAAAAAGAGGAAGAAAAACAATTAATAAAAATAAAAATAAAAAGAAGAAAAGAGGGGAAAAAAAGAAAAAACCCAAAAGACAAAGGACTGTCTAAAAGCCTAAAACCAGAATTCCCAGCTACAAATAAAGATCAGGGTGTATGTAGTGATGATGGAAGAGCATATACAAAGAGAGAAATGACAGGGGTGGGGAGGAAGTGAAATTGGACAATAACCAGGCAGAGAGACTAAGAGGCTTAATTCAGAAAGAGAAAGAGGAGAGTATGGTAAGAGGCAAGGAAAAAGAAACAAAGATAATTTTACTCAGAGAAACAATATAGTCTGATTACTCCAGAGAGAGAGAGAGAGATAGGATGGTAATGGTGGAGGTGTAGAATATACATCTAGAGAATGGATTAAATGTGACTGTTTAAGCAAACCAGTGACCAGAGTGCCCAGTCCAGCAGAGGGGAGGGGTATGAATGAGACAATGGAGAATATATCTGAATAGAAAGGATTGATCTAGAATTAATCATGGTAGCGCATCCATGTTGGTCTTGCCACGGGCACTGGTAAAGAAAAAGAAAAAGAGAGAGAGAGAGAGAAGAAGCAGCTCTCTAGCAGGGATGGGGGTAGTTTGGTAGAGCCAGGTCTCAGCCTCCACTGGGTCCAGATGGCTGCTCCCTGAGGTCCCACCTTGGTGGTTGTGGGAGAAAAATGGTGACGCCCCAGTCCCTTCTGGAACCAATCATTGCAAATCACTCTTTTGGGCCTGATCTTGTTCTGCAGGTGCAACCCAGGTGTGTCGTGCTCTAGGTTTAAAGCACGCCTCATTTCCAGATCTTAGTCCACGCACTTTATTGATACCACCCAAAATATAAACCCGCAGACCAAGTCCTTCAAACCAGTTTCACCTGGTGGGGCTGTGGAGCAGTTTCTGGTCATGCTGCTTCACCACTGGGAATCCAGACTGTAGAGCAGCTGATCGGAGTGGTTTCGGGCGTGCCCATTCCCTACTGGGAATGCAGCCAGATGAGTGGTGGGGAGGAGCGGTTTCTGGCTGTGCTGCTTCTTCCTTGGAAGGAGTTGGAAAGCAGAGGGGCAGTTTCCTGGCACCGTCTGGGACCTGGCGTCCAGCTCAAAGTCGGCTCCACCGCTGGGAACCTGGTAACTCTTTGTCCTGAGCCTAGGTTTTCTCTTCTCCAGGGACAGGGATAGTTCCTTGGGCAGTTTCAGCTGCTCTTTCTTTTCCCCTTCACTCACCACAGCTTCCCCAAAGGGGCTTCCCCCTCCTTCTGAGTCCAGGCTGTTTTTATCTTCCCCAGTTTGCATTCATGCACCTATAAGGTTGTTTTCTCAGCAGACTCTGTCTCCTTTTCCTTCCAAACTCCTGTGATTCTGTAAGGGTTCCTATGGCTTCAGGCCTTCTCTGTTTGAGAAATAGGGGCGAGTGACATGTATGGAGCTCCCTACTCCTCTGCCATCTTGCCCCCTCCTTCCCTCCCTCGTTTTCTTCTTTCTTTCTTTCTTTCTTTCTTTCTTTCTTTCTTTCTTTCTTTCTTTCTTTCTTTCTTTCTTTCTTTCTTTCTTTCTTTCTTTTTCTTTCTTCCTTCCTTCCTTCCTTCATTCCTTCCTAGCATTGCTTCTCTATAACTGAGAGTCAGAATTAAAAATAAAGGGAAGGAATGAAGTAAGAGTTTTCAGTGAGGCTTTTATGAGATAAGAGTCCCAGAATTGAGCTTGTCCTTCCAGCCTCATCGTTAGTAAAAAAAGTTACAACGTGATAGCAACATATTTTATTTGTGTATAGATAGAGAATTACTCTGAGGTTGGATCCTTAAAAAAATTTCAAATAAATCTTAGAGGAATTCATACACTAGATTATACTTTTAATAATGCAATCATTTGGTGGGCATTTTGATGAAACCTTTTAATACCACAGTGCTCTTTGACTAAAGAAAAAGCTTCAAAAACAAGAGCAGAAATGGGTGAGGCTAAAAGCAGAAAGACATGCGGCAAGTGGTAAACATAGACATTCTAATATGAATGGGGATTAAAAGGAAAATGAAACAAATAAGGACTTAAATCTTAAGAAAATTGTGAGAAAAGGTATTTTTATTAACAAGGCAAAGACTAGAAGGCTAAGAGGTCTAGTTCTGAGATTTCCCTCAAATATTTTTTGCCAAAATCAGCTTTGCCTCTGGCCATGATTATAGCCCTTGCCCCTTCTACTGAGCAATGACAGTTTTCTCTTGCTCACCCATAAGCAAGCATATAAAAACACACGTTATGATGTAGACCAAGCCAATCTTCTCCATCTCCCGTCTCCAGAGTTAGCTTGGGTCAGTGGACATGATCCAGAACATCTTTCTATGCTCTGCTGGACAGGGCTGAACATCTACTCAGATTTCATTTTTATGTCTCTCTCACAGTTTTTCTAAGGGGTGAAGCTAATACAAAGATTTACTTACTTTCCATTTCTATAAATTATGTATTATGTAACTCACCTTCACTTGTAGAAATAGCTACTATCAGTTTTAGCTCTAAGTAAACTTTAATTTTCTCTTACACATATATGTATAAGGAATTGCTATGATACAGCAGAAAAACAATGGTGCTAATTTGCAAGTCAAATATAAGTATGCATATTAAACTATTTAGCAAACTATTACCTGCCCAAAATAATGTGGGCGATTTTTTTTCTTTATACTGTAAACATTTGTTTTATCCTGTTCCAGAGAGGATTTAAGTTGAGATAGATATATATATAGTTACAGATATAAATATAGAAATATGTATTGTCTAACTTAGCAACCACTAGCCACATGTGGCTTTTTAATATTTGACATGTGATCTGAATTGAGAGGTGCTATAAGTGAAAAATAAGCATCAGACTTCAAAGACCTAGTATGAAAAAAGGAAGTTAAAATATGTTCTTTATGTTCTTTTTACTGATTACATGTTGAAATATTAATATTTTGGATATATTAGGTTAAATTAAAATGATTATTAAAATTAATTTCACAACTTTCCTTTTACTTTTTTTTTAATGTGGCCTCTAGGAAATGTAAAATTTCATACATGGCTTATATATTTGTACCAGTCAATACTAATATATAAAATGCAGTGAGATAAAATGAATCAAATTTAACACTTCCTATGTAGCATCATTAAATATTTCTCTAGCAAGGGTAGTTCAGAGGACCTTATTCTTAAGCACTTAATGTTCAGTGGAGTGTGGAATAAGACTAAAACAAGAAGTAGCAATACTCCTAATTTTCAAAATTGTTCTGCTACCCAGCCAGAGGGAAAGTAAATTCATTTGACTGTGGTCTGGAGCAGAATTAGGTGGTGGTGCCGAATATAATTGATGAATGAGTCTCTAATCCATTTATTTTGGCAGTAGTAGATCTCTTAAATGGCAAAATAGATCAGTCTCTGTAGCATTTGCTTTAGTTAACAGTGCGGGGGAAATGTTGCCATCTCACAGTTTTTGGACCGAACTGCAGAAATGGGATTAATGAGGCTCATTTCCACACTGAACTGCCCCAGGTCCCACACTACTCAGAGGACAATGGAAGTATGTAATTACTTGTGTTAAAGAGAAATGACCATAGGATCTAGGCTGGTTTCAGTGTGATTGAAAGGATGGGCTCCGCAAATACTTAATTGGACATAGGTGACTTTTGGTAGGGGTGGGAGGTGGAAGAGCCAGGGCTGTCTGTGAAAAGGTACCTACTAGATATACATGAAAACAAAATTCAAATACTTCACTGAGAAAAATTAGAACACAGAACCTCAGGCCACTCCCATGCTTTGCACTGTAAGTTCAGCAACCAAATGAGCACGGTCACTTACTTTTTGCTCAGAATTATCCTGAAGATAGAAGTATCAGATGAAAATCAAGAATTACAAACTTTTTAAAAATTAGGAAGATGCAACAAAATTTCCTTTTATTTCATAAAACTTAATACGCATTGTTTTCCATTTTGTCTACTCGGCATATCAGTATAGTATACTGAAAACAGTACAACAACAATAGCAAAAGAGGATTGGAAAAATAAAACCAACTTGTTGCACATCTCTTGGGAAAAAATGTGATCATTTAATATATATACATACATAAAGACGTAATATTGTAGAACAAAATAGATAGCATTATACTTATTGATATTCATGGAATACTTAATATGCTACATGTAAGCTGGTAAGCATTTTTAACTCATTGAAACATTTAACCCTCACATTATTATTTCCATTTTAGATGAAGAAAGTGAAGGTTAAAGTAATGAAGTAATTTACTCAAAGTCCCCCAGCTAGTAATGATCAGAACCGGCATTTGAACTCAGACCACAGTTTTAATGACCTCTCATCCTCCCTTTGAAAAAATCAATAAATCCCTATACACATTTTTTAAATGTGGAAATTAACATTTCTTAGCTCACAGGGTTTTTGTGATATTCTGAAAATCAAAATAGAAAGTAAATGTAATCCCTAGTTCCAAGTCTGCCATGTATTATAAAATGGACAATTATGTACATACGTGTTATTTACAGAAATAGGGGTGCCTGGCTGACTCATTTGGTAGAGGATCTGACTCTCAATCTCAGGGTTGTGGGTTCAAGTCCCACATTGGATGTAGAGATTACTTGAAAATAAAATCTTAAAAAAGGAGAAATAGGGGCACCTGGGTGGCTCAGTCGTTAAGCGTCCGACTTCAGCTCAGGTCATGATCTTGCAGTTCGTGGGTTTGAGCCTCGCATGAGGCTCTGTGCTGACAGCTAGCTCAGAGCCTGGAGCCCGTTTTGGAGTCTGTGTCTCCCTCTCTCTCTAACCCTCCCCTGCTCATGCTGTCTCTCTCTCTCAGAAATAAATAAAAAACATTTAAAAAGTAAAAAAAAAAAAAAAGAGAAACACACATACATATGACAGTATATAAAGTCATTTTATTCTGATATCAAGATATGGTTTTATAGTCAAGGCTTGTATTTTTTGACTGTTTACCATTTTTTATAATCTTAAAAATAATTTAAGGTTATATATGACAATGGTTAGCCAAGAGTAGTATTTCTGGCAGTTATAAATGTCTTATGAAAATGTGCAAGTTATTATTAATTATTTTCTACCAAACAATTCATTTCAATCATATGTTGTATAAAAAAGTGAGACTTAGATCAAGATAATGAAAATGTTATTTAGTTTATTTCAACATCTTTAGTCATATCTACATAAAAGTATACCATTTTATAGTATGATGTATATTGAATTTAGGATTATTAATTGAAATTACAAATTTTTATTTTTAATAAAATTGATAGAAAAATCCAAATAGTTGCATATGCATATATAAAACTATGGTGTGAAGAGAAACTTTTGAGGAAAAGGTTACATGTTTCTGTTTTCTGAAAAAAATCCAAATTGTGCCCTCTTTTTACCCAAAGCATCATATATTCCCACAAGTGAAATTCTCAGCTCTGACTTTGACACATATTAAGTGCCCAGGTGTTTCTGGGAAAAACAGAATATCCTCTTGTAAAATTTTGGAATTTCTTCGTATTCTCTTATATGGATCTATTAAGTCATAATACTTTTATTCTACATTGCTACTTAGTCTTCAGATTTAAGGTTTTGTTTTCTTTTAATCCTGTGGCAAACATTTTACAAAATTAATTTAAGTTAACTAAAGCAGTATTTTTCATGGATAAGACTCTACCTTTATTCTCATTGCTTTTCTTTCACAGGTTATGTATTATTAAAAATAGCATGTCATGTTCTTATAATGAATAGCCTAAAGAAAAATGTGGACAGAAGAAAGAGACAGAAACAATATGTGTCAGTCATGAAGGAGAACTGAATTCTAGCTTATAGAGCAAAATTAAATGACTAAAAATATCTAATCAACAGTGACATTTTTGAGTACCAGCTGTGCAACATAACAGGATTCATCTTAGTCTGCAAGAGAGTTTATATAGCTCGTCAGAGCATAGTGAGTAAAGTGCGGGGCCAAGAGTCAGGAAATCTGTTGCCAGTCCCAGTTTTGGCACTCAATGCAGGAATAAATCTGAGAATATTCATCTGTCTAAAGGGGATGTTGATGACTGTTAGGACATCATTTATGAAAAAAATATAAACTCGAAAGTTTATAGGAGTATGAGTTCTGAAAGCTGAATAGCTTCAGTGTATCACAGATATTTATTTAATAAACAGTCTAGTAACCTTGTATAACTTACTATATTTCCCTATGGCTTAGTATTCTCATTGGTAAGGAAGGAATTATAATAGTATCTATCTCTTCCAGTTGTGGGAAGATTGAATGAAGAAATGTATGTATAGAACTTAGCACAATAGCCTCTGTGCATTTTAGTTAATATTATTATCTATAAATAAGGATGCATGTCTCTATATCTTTCAATATTAAATTGAAATTAAATAGTATTTTATCATGTGGGACCACTTTCTAACTGATATCACCTAAACAATGTCCTCTTATATTTTTAGTAACTAAAATACCACATGGATGGAATCTAAGAAAAACTTGCCACATACTGAGTGGCATCAAGTACTTGATGATCCAGAATATATTGTTTTCTATGAGAAGTAGAGAGACTGCCTCTCATCATTCTCTTTGGAATTTGTATAAATAAAAATAAAACTACATCTGGGGCACCTGAATGGCTCAGTTGGTTAAGTGGCCAACTTTGGCTCAGGTCATGATCTCGCGGTTTGTGCATTCAAGCCCTGTGTCGCTGCATCGGGCTTATTTCAGATTCTGTGTCTCCCTCTCTCTCTGACCCTCCCCCACTCACACTCTGTCTCTCAAATATATATAAAACATTTTTTAAAATGTAAAAATACATCTAATTTCTAACCAAATGCAAACACTAACCATTTTGGCTTCTTACTTAAGGAATATATGGGATAAAGGTAATCATAGAGGTGGAAGTGTGATATTTCTGAGTATGGCTTAAACCATATGCTTTAAACCCTTTTCCATTCTGCTTCTATACTTAGATTAATGTAGGAATTTCTTCAAACTTTTTTTAAATATAAAGACTAAATTTTATTTATTAAAAATATATATATTGTATAAATATGACATAATAAGTTGCTTCTTTTTTAGGTTATGTGATAACTTAATAAGTCACTTGCCCATTACTGAGTATCTAAATTATTTCAAAATTTGTTATTTTAAATGCCAATTTGAAAAATAAATCCAGGCATATACCTGTTTCAGTATATAGATCATTCAGGGAGAATTTCTAGAATTGGATTGCTGAATGAAATTGAATGTGTTTTATAAATTTTGATATTAAAAAATGACTTTCCAAATAATTGTAGTATTAGAGTCATACTCTCATCATATGTCCATCAGCATTAGGTTTTCTGATTTTTTTACATTAATAATAATATCATAGGTAAAAAGTATTATATGCTTCTACATATGCATGTATGCATCTATGTATGTTGTTTTATTAGACTGAATATCTTAATTTTCTTTATTTTAGGAAGAGAGAGAGTGCAAGTGGGGGAGAGGGGCATAGGAAGAGAGAACCTTAAACAGGCTCCATGACCACTGCAGAGCCTAATGTCGGGCTCAATCCCATGATCCTGGGATCATGACCTGAGTTGAAATCAAGAGTCAGAAACTTAACCAACTGAGCCATCCAGATGCCACTAGACTAAATATATTTCAATATATTTATTAGGTCTGTTTCCTCTTTATTAACACTCAGTTCATGTTTTTGCTCTTATCTATTGGGAAGGTCTTTTTCTCTATTCTTTTGGTAAAGTTAACACTTTACAATTAACTCAAAATGGATTATAGACCTAAATGCAAAAATCAAACCTGTAAAAACTTCTAGATGATAACTCAGGAGAAAACCTAACTGAGGCAGTGGCCATCCAATGGAACAGGATTTGGGTTGCTCAAATTACTGACTACAGGCTTGAGTGACTACACAAGCATAGGCTAGATCAAGTTTGAGACAAAATAGAAGAGAGTGGCTGGAAGTGGACCACAAGAACCATACTGACTAAGTTAATAATTTTAGTATTTCTCCTAAAAGCACTGTGACAATATTAGAGGAGTCTGGTGTCACTCTGGGCTATAGGATGAAGAATTATTTGGAAGAGGGAAAAACTAACAGAGATAGGTTGGTGAATCAAAAGTAATGGCAGAGTCCAGGTGAAAGATAATAGTGACTTGGTCTAAATTGGTGGAGGAAAGGAAAAGAATTGGATAAAATAAAAATATATTCAGAAGGTAAAACCAAATGCTCTGATGATGAATTTTCTAACAGAGTTGAACAGGAAGGATGTAGCCAGTGTGACCTGGAATCTTTTGTGAAATTGCAGAGCTTTAGGTAAACTCTATAAAGATAAGGAACCATATTCAAACACCTGTTGGAAAAAAGATAAATTCAATTTCGGAGTCATTGGATTATGAGGCCTATGTGATATCCTTGTGGAGATATTGAACAGACAGTGAAATGTAGTGGGGCACGTGCAAGCAGTCTCCCTGAAGAATGCAATAGCAATTCACAGGTTTTTAGAAAAATATTGAAACATGACTTGGAGGATATTTTCTATTAACTGAATACTGAATCTTGAAAGGGCCTAAAATATGTACTTGAGGAATTACAATATTTAAGACCAAAGAAGATAATTTGATAAAGAAGAATGAAAATAAGCCTCTAGATAGAGGAGAAAAAATGAGGAGAATATTACATCATGGAAACTAAAGAGAGAGAGTAGGGTCGCCTGGGTGACTCAGTTGGTTAAGCTTCCGACTTCAGCTCAGGTCATGATCTCACGGTTTGTGGGTTCGATCCCCGCATTGGGCTCTGTGCTGACAGCTAGCTCAGAGCCTGGAGCCTGCTTTAGATTCTGTGTCTCCCTCTCTCTCTGACCCTCCCCTGCTCATGCTTGCTCTCTCTCTCAGAAATAAATGAAGCATAAAAAAAAAGAGAGAGTATATTTAAAATAATAGAAGTTTGGTCTTTTCAATGAATGCTACAGTCATTGTGTCAGAATTTTGTCCAGAATTGGATTACTTTGATAAATAATGCCATAAGGGTGAGATCTTCTCTTTGATGTAATGTGAAGATATCACAGGAAATTTAATTATTCCTTATTATAAACTTCTTTTCTTTGGATTATTATAAGTCTTTAAATTATTAAGCTGGATGCCTAGTTTATTATTCTTTTTTTCCTCAATTACAACATAAAAACTATAAAATATTTTGACCATGTTTGATATTTATTTATCCCTTAAGATTTTGTTCCTATATATTAAAATGATCTTTCATTACATGTAAAATGATTATTGTGTGGGGTACATGGGTGGCTCAGTTGTAAAAGTGTCTAACTCTTGATTTTGGCTCAGATCATCATCTCAGAGTTTATGAGTTTAGGCCCCACATCAGGCTTTGTGCTGATAGCACAAATAAATAAATAAATTTAAGAAAAAAATTAAAAATTTTTCAAAGTGAAGAAATGTACAAATCATATCTAACAACATGAATATGGATTCTTTCACTGTTCTTTATCTGTTTTGTGGGTTTTGTTTAAATTTGTGTTATGAACAGAGAGTATTAGCCTGATAAATTTCTGTCTTTAGAATTTATTATATATGTATATATAGTTTTTTTTCTTCTAAGTGGTCTACAGACTCTAGACAGGAAAGTGTATTACCTGTGGGCTGCAAGTATTAATAAGTTGAACTTGAGTGGATCACTAAAGATGCAAAGAAACTAAATAGGTACTTAAAAAGAATTTTTACCGTTTTTTGTATATTGTTTCATGTTAACTAGAAAATGACATTTAGAAATAACAAAAAGCAGGAAAAAACTGTATAGAAGAAAAGGTGTTTTTATAAGTTTAGCATAAAAGTTGAAGTGTCCTATGTCTTCTTTGCTTGATCACAAATAGGACACAATGGAGAGCAAAGATGTGTTATGTATAGAAGTTTTTCAACCCCTAGTGGCTACATGCACTTTAGCAGATTTATGAATTCCATCTCATTTTATCTGGAGTGTCTTATCTAGCTCTGTAGATAGGCATAGCAAAGCTTGCTCTAGCTCACTCCAATTCATCCTATTTTATTTTAACAGCATGTTAACATAGACTCTCCTTGACCAAACGTTAGTCAGGCTCTTCTGAGTCCTCTTCCTGACTCGGCCTTGACCTTGGCCTTCAATGTCCATCCTATCTTTGCCAGGTCTTTGCCTAGCTAGAATTTCATTGTTCGTTTAGAGAAAAGTTTTTGGCTTGTCTTTAGCAAGAATCCTATAGGTTACATTATAGGTGCTAATGTATCCTTCATGTTTCCTCTTAGTCATGTCCCATTGACTGACTCCTCACTCTGCTCCTTGGCTATAAATTCCCATGTGTCTTTATTGTATTTGGAGTTGAGCCTGATCTCTCTTTCCTAACACATTTCTTCTATTGCAATAATCTTGAATAAAGCCATCATTACTGTTTTAAAAAGTGTCAGAATACTTTGCTTAACTATCCCTGACCATTAAGATGATAGTAAAAAAAATCTAAAAATAAATATTCTAAACTAGGTCTTTGAAGATAAAAATAAGCAAATTAAATGATTTTGCAAAGAAGTAATGAATAAGCTGTATTCAGGTACCTCAGAGTCACTTTCTGTCCAGCAGAACATAATGCCCTATACTCTGAACTGCCATACTTTGCTCCTTTACTAACGCAACCATCATGCTATGGATGTTCATGGAGATACTGTTGAAGGCCAAAGGTCTTCCCAACATGTACCACACTGACATGTAGATTATTTTGAGGTAAAAAGCAATAAAAACACAGCAGACTCAGGAAAAGATCTGTACCTCCCTCACAACTGCCTAAAATAATTTAGAGAGAGGACCTGCTCTGGGAAAAAAGCTATTAAGATGATAGTCTAGTACATAATACTAGTACATAATACTAGTACAATATGAACCAAGTGTGGTAGATGGGGAGGGACCCAGCAAGGCCACTTTGGTCAAAGTCCTTTCTGTCCCATTGTTTCTGAATGGCCCAGCAAACATTTGTCAAACATTTTTTTTTTCATCTTCCTGAAAATTGAATTCCTTTCTTCTGAAGTCCCAGACCCTACTCCCTTCTCCTTGGTTTAGAATGACGTAAATACCTTATTTTGCCTGACTGCCTCTGGAATTGCCATGTTTATATGGATTCCCCATACCTACTCTATTAAATTGTATTTTCTTCTGTTAATCTGTCTCATGTCAGTTTGATTCTTAGTCCTTCTCAAAGAACCTTGATGGGGACAGGAATTATTGCTCCCCAGAAGAATATGTGTGTGGAGTTCTGTTTATGTAGATATGAGATTATGTAGATTGTGTTCAGTGAATAATAAGCAACTCTTCAAATTCCAAGAAAGAGCTTAAATTAAATTGAAAGCACTGAGTTTTAAATGTGAGAAGAATCAGACACTTCTTTCTTCTCCATTTATTTATTGTGCAGGGCATTTGTCAAGATTCTCTCCCCTGCATGTAGTCATGGGTGTACCCTGTGACCCAGAACTCATGTTATTCTAGTATTGCGCTTGTTCACAAAGAACTGAAATTAAGATTTCCTAGCATATAAAATAAAACTTTCCTTATTCTATTCCTATGTGACTTGATTTCATCTCTTCGCATTTTGATGCTTGTAGCCTATGCTTCAAGCTTGTATAACCTTGTCATTCTCTAATCTATGGAGTCTCTCATGCCCTCATTCTATACTGTATGTCTTTCTCACTTTTTGAAATCTTCCTACATGTATCTTGTCCTGTTCCCGTTTCTTTTTTTTTAATTTTTTAAATGTTTTATTTATTTTTGAGAGAGAGATAGAGACAGCGTGAGCAGGGGAGGGTCAGAGAGAGAGGGAGACACAGAATCTGAAACAGGCTCCAGGCTCTGAGCTCGCTGTCAGCACCTGATGCGGGGCTCGAATCCCCAAACCATGAGATCATCACCTGAGCCCAAGTCAGACGCTTAACTGACTGAGCCACCCAGGCACCCCACTGTTCTGGTTTCTTAAATGTGTCTGCTCTACACTTCTCTTACTAAGGCTGAACTTAATGTTACTGTTGCTGGCTGAACTGGGGAGACCCTGGACCCTGAGGTCTCAACCCAGTCCAGTCTGAAGATGTTGCTGAAGGCTCTTGGTCCCTTCAGGAGAAAGAATTCAAGGACAGATACAAAACAGCAGATGAGCAACAGAGCAGGGAAGTTTATTAAAGTGAAAGTATGCTCCCAAGATGTGAGAGCAGATGAGCTAAAGAGAGAATGAGAGAGAGAGAGAGAGAGAGAGAGCGCCAGAGCTGCATGCCTGGGGATTTGAGTCCCTATCTTTTATTGTCAATTGTTTTGTTAACAAGGGGGTGCAATATTCATTACTTGGGGTGGGGTTTTTGAAAGCAGGATTTCTCACCTTTTCTTCCTTATTTGGTCAGGGGTTTCTACTTTCTCAGCTATCTTGGGCCTGTCTGCTTTGATCTGGCTTCCTGTGGCTTTGTTCTAGAGTGCGTTGGCAAGAGAGGCCTCTGACTTTCCCAGTAGCTGGCCATGACTTCCTCTTTGGCTTCCAGACATTCTGTTAAAACCTAACTAACTGCCTCTGATGTTAACCTCGTCAATGCTGTTTTCCTAATTTTCTTAGAAAATCTGAGTTGCTTCTAACAAAGCAGCTTTCCCAGAACTGTAGAATATCTTTGTGTATCATCAAAACTAGATCCGTTTATGGTCATGTTTATGCCTGTCACTCCTACAAAGGCAAGGACACTATTCTATTCACCTGTATATTTGCAGAAACTTCCTCTGTTTGCCATTAGTAAGTATTTAGTAATAGCTCATGAATTGATTAGAGTATAAATTATGCTTTACTTTTATATTTTACATTGTGTCCTCTTGGGAATACTCTATTCTCACCTAATTCCACTTTGAGGGCAGACTTAGTTGCATATCTCAGTTGCATATCTCAGAATTTCAGCCTGTCCACAAACAAGACCTAAAAGTCATGACAAGACACCCACTTCATTTCATTAAATCCTATTGTAGGCATTTGGTTCTATTTTCACCATTTTCTCTCCACTCTTCGCTCTCTTTGATCTTCTATATTATCTCCCAAAACCTCTCTAATCTCTTCCATTGGCTATGTAATCCAGCTCTGCCTTCAGTAACACCTCTCATGTCACAAGGCAATGGCCTCCGAAGATGATCCCTTTGAAAACAGTTACTCAAATAGGCTGGCATGAGTGGGTAATATTAGTTGCCCACCCCCAGTTAAGTATTAATTTGACAAGGCAGGTCATCTGAGAGAAAGGCTGGGGGAACTCTACCACAAAGAAGGATTATACTTTTTACATTTTTTTATAAATTCTTATTTTTTTTTAGCATAGAATAGCAGTCTACCACTAAATGATTTCTATAGTGAATCACTTTGTACAATTGATAATTCTATTCTGATGCAAATAGCCATCATTAATTTCTTATTAAGATTTGGATTTTCATATATTGGATTTAACAGAATCATTTTATTAAAGATATTTTATAGCTTCAAAGAGTCTTAAGAAATGACCCCCTAGGGGTGTATCATTGAAGCCTTTACCTCTCACTAATTTATTAGTTTAATAACTAATTAATGCTATTTATCATGCTTCAAGTTTTTCCCCAAATAAATTATGTCTGAATGAATGAAGGAATGAATGAATGCAAGAAATAATGGATGAAAATGAGTGTAGAAAAAGACTCAGTTTTCTGTAAGTTGCATTGAGATTTTCATTCTTATATAAAGTTTAATGAGCTCTGTCTTTCAAATAAAGCATTTTTGCATTTCTGAAGAAAATATAAAAGCAAATTAGGGGTTTATTAGCATCATAACTTGGCACATTTTCAAGATATTAATAGACATAGTTATTTTACATGAAACCTAACTGGCATGTGGGTGCAGACCTTCCTCCCTCCTTTCTGTTTCTTTGAAGTACTCTTGAGCCCAGTTAAGGAGGAGTACTCCGGAGCTCTTCTTGCTTTTCATTAAGTCACTCAGTAAATCCTTGACCTCTTTGTTTCTGAACTTTACCTCCCATAAAACTTAATCATTTGGCTAAACTCATAGTGCAGATAATCAGAAGACGTGAGCTTGAAGTTACAAAATAACAGGAAAAGTAATGAAAGAATTTGCAACCACCAGATTTGCATATGGAAATTTTCATCAGCAGTTCAAGAAATGACTATGCTGTAATCACTCAGGCAGCAGCTGCTTAAAATCAATGGTGAAAGCTGCATGCTTTTTTCCCCTCCTTTCTGTATGACTTCCCCCAAAACAGATTTAAATTCATTTTTCTCAGAGTTCTATATTTCTATGTATGTTTCTCTGCTAACTGCTGTTGTTGTTGTCATCATCATTGGATGTAATGCTATGACATAATGGACGACTTGACAACTGAATACCCCGCAGAATATTTTTAAATATTTTCTTTATCAAGAGAAAGATGAGAGCACTCATATTTTTTTCTTTTCTTTCTTTTTTTATTTTTTTGCTTTGAGAAAACGAGCTGATTCTCTTGTTCTATGTTGATTTATATATCATTTGTGTGAAAATAATATAAATTCATATTAGATTGAGTAAATCAAATAGTATTCATATAGAAATAGATTTACACTTGTACTGATGGAGCAAAAATCATTTTTAAAATATAAATTTTATTTTAACATTGATGCTTGAGAGGAACAGAGATACCCTGATAATTTACTAAAATAATCATTTTCAGCCTTTTTTGAATCACCACTTCAGATTTAGTATTTTGGTGCTTTAGGAAAAAACAACAGATTTAAACAGGATGCTTTGCAATCTATAAAAGTAAGAAAAATAATATTTTCCAGTTGGAGAAATGAGTATGGCTTAATCCACTGGAGATTAGAAAGTGGAACTGTAAGTATCCTTCTTCATCAAGAATATAGTGTTTTGAGGGGCACCTGGGTGGCTCAGTCCATAAAGCCTCTGACTTCAGCTCAGGTCATGATCTCGTCATCTGTGAGTTTGAGCCCAGTGCTCTATACTGACTACTCAGAGCCTGGAGCCTGTTTTGGATTCTGTGTCTCCCTTTCCCTCTAGTTTCTCTCTCTCTCAAATATGAATAAACAGTAAAAAAATTTAAGAATATAGTGTTTTGGACATTGGATTTTTAGCTTTTATTCCTAACAGCTTTCCTTAGGCATTCCAGTGTTAGAAACATTTTTATGGTCCTCATGATATTTTCTTTGCTTGTGGGTGAGGAGAATATTTATTAGGTGACCAAGACTTGGATCACCTATACTTAATCACGAATTTTAGGCTGTCCATAAGCTGTGAGTGGCATGGCCATGCTTCCTTTACATCTTTCTCTCTAGTACCTCTGATGATATCTGGTATTAAATAAGTGATTTAAAATACTATGAAATTGAAACTCAACATGTTTGTTGATCTTTAGTTATAGAAAGCAATAAATTAAGGGGAAATACCACCAAGGTCTGTGTTTTAATCCTGTTTTTTCTACAAATAGAGTGATCTTCATCTCTACTAGCTAAGGAACTTAAATTGTGTAAGAGGTAGACTTGGTTAATGCAGAAAGTGGGGTCTAGAACTGGATACTACTTTCAAAGTAGTATCAGGAACACAAAGGCAGAACAACTTACCTAGATTTTGAGGGTGGCGATGACAGATGGCTTACTGAGAGAAATGAAGATACAAAGCTAAGGTTTTGACATAGTAGTAATGATTGGCATACAAAATTCCTGGCCTATCATAAACACTCAGTAAAAAAACAAAATTTGAATGGACTTTGTAAGTTTTAATTTCTTCTTGTTCTCTCTCTCACTTTTCAGTGTCATCTGGCAAGAAATTTAGTTCTTATTTTCTGTACTCTAATAAACTAACTGTTGCAGTTTTTTAAAAATATGACAAATTTTTTGGCTTCACTCCCAGTCATACTTGGAGTATATGTTCCTCCTTGTGAATCTGTGTGGGCTTGTGACTTCTTAGAACAGTAATAAATACACTGGAAGTGACACTTTGTGACTTTTGAAGTTTGTTCAGAAAAAGGCTATGCATCCTCTCTTTGTGTTTTTTTTTTTTTTGAGAATAATTACTTTCTAGAAACTTTTGAGGGTGTGTCCTCTCAAGACCCAGCTGCCATGATGTGAGAACCCTAAGCCATGTTGAGAATCCATAAAGATGTACTCTGATCAACAGTCACAGCTGAATCTTATCTTTTTGTCATTCCATCTGAAGTTCCAGATTACGTGAGTAAAGAATTCTCTGGATGATTGTAGGTTCCAACCCTTCAGTTAACCCTCATGCTTTTGAACCTTCCCTACTGAGTTACCAGGGCTGAAATAAGCCATCTCTGTGTTACCCTGACCCAATACCTGAACTAATGAATTTGTTAGCATAATAAATTATAATTGTTTTATGTAACTAATTTTTAGTAAATTATTATGTGACAAATGATGGTGGAACACCATTAATGATCTATTTATAATATTATTGTACTTCTTGTTTACATTCAGGAAATTTCAAATCCTAGGTTAACTTCTTGGCTGTACATGCAAAATACAACTAATGTTCTCTTTTCCTCATCAGTCATGTAAGAGTGTGTTCTAGCCACACAGAGTAATATGTGGAAATAAGTGTGTGATATACCCAGGCAACTGAAAGTAATTCATTATACATGGATCACAGAACTTGAGAAGAGGAATAGCTAGAAACAAAGCTAAGAATGTAAGCACCAGGTCATGAGAGCTCTTAGAAGTCATTTAAGAAGTTGAAGTTTAAGCTAAGGGCAACAAGAAATTGCTTACTTAAAGCACTTACATCTCCTGATAATATTTATGTTTCATAAAGATCTGTGTGGTTTCTGTGTGGATTCTGGCTATCAGGGATCAAGTCTAACGATGAAGTGGCCAGTTAGAAAATTGTTTTAGTAACTGAAGTAAAATATGGTAGAGATGTGACAATAGTGGAAGTGTAGATGGAAGAAACTTGATGATTCCAATAGATATTTATCAGATAGACTCAATAGAATTTTTGATTTGTTAAGTATAAGCAGCTGGGACAAGCAGAAAAGTAAAGAATGGCCTGATTGATTAGGTGACAGTAAGCAAGCTGGACAATAACAGAGAAGGTCTACATTGGAAGAAGAGAGAAGAAGCAGACAGCTTGTGATTTTGACATATTAAATTGGGTCAATAGATTGTATTAGTGTTTACAATTATGGCCTTTAGAGGATCCTCCCATATTGTCTGTGGGCTTGGTGTGACTTGCTTTGGAATAGTGGCCAAACTCACTAAAACAGAGGCTTCAAATATTTTTGTACATATCTACTTCCTTGCTTGGATTCCCATCACCATCATCACAATAAGCCTGTGTTAGCCTGCTAGAGATTGACAAGTAGAGTCAACCTGATTTATTTTACCCAAGGCTATCTCACATCAACTGGATCCCAGATGACTGACCAACAAATCACTGACTTATGTAGGGGTCCACTTGTGATAAGCTGAGCCTGGTCCAGATATACATAGTTGCCCATAGATACATAAATGTTTGTTTGAATCCACTAAATCATGGAGTGGCTTTTTACACATCAATAGCTAACTAATATTTTTTTGAAGCTTCTATTTTTGAGATGTACATAATTGAATTATGAGACTAGAGCTTGGAAGAAAGTTTTGGTCTTCAGACAGAGCTGTTTGTAAGTATTCAACTATGCAGCCTTACCTGTTGTTTATGCTGAGTGTCCACTCTGATTGGTTGGGCTTGTCTTCTGGTTGAGTGATGTGCATGCCTTTTACCCCTTTACATGTAAATATAGAGTCCAGAATCATTTGTGTATAAGTAGTTAAGAGTTCATGGGAGAGGATAAGACTACTCACCACTACTCACAAGAGTTTAAAGGGAAGATCGGTAATAAGAGAGCCATTAGAAAAACAATATTTATAGAATAGACAAGGGGAAGAAAACAACAGAACTCCAAATATCTGGGGAAGGAACATGTAATAAGGTAAGAGGAAACCATGGCAAGATAGTGTTTACTGAAACCAAGAAGAAAGAATGTTCAAAAAAGATGTGCATAAGACATTACTGAGGAGTCAAATAAGATTATGACTGGTGAACTTACATTAGGATTTGACAACATTAGGGTCATTAATGATCTTGAAGAGGGCAATTTCATGTAGTTGTAAAATGATGGAACTGGGTCCATTTTGATTGTTGAAATAAAATCCCTTTCTTTCCTCCTCCCTTCTACTCACCCCTCCTCCCTCCCTTACTCCCTCGTTCCCTAACTTCCTTCCTTCCTTCCTTCCTTTCCAATTGAAAACATTTGTATCTATGAGCAGACTGAATAAATTAGAAATGTCTCCTGTGATCAGTCAGATGCTGTAAATGTGAATTAATTAGAAAAGAGTGAACTGATAAATTAGACCAAAAAAAGGAAAAATATTTTTATATGCATGACAACATCTAGTGATGGCATGCATTGTAAGCCTTGCGAAGTCTACCACATTAAAAAAGTCTCACGTTTAAAACTCATCCACATTCTCTCAACTCTAACCTGATTACAAGGGGATTTTGTTGTTGTGAAGAATAATGAATGCACCATGGTTTAATAGCACTATGACAAATTTCAGTTAAGTAGCTTTCCTGTTGTTATAGAGGGCAATAGCAACATTGCATATCACCAATTACTCCCTCTAACCTTCCTATCTTTTCTTTTAATTTATTGCTGACTGAGAGAGGACAGTGAGACGCAGTTTTCTGTCAAAGGAGGCAAGTAGTCATTAGACTGTACCGTCACATGGTCATAAGAATAGATGATTTCAAAGGTTGATTCTATTTCACAGGTTACAAAATACTCCTTTTGTGTAGTAGGAGATGAACTATGACCAACACATGTTTCTTTTGGCACTTTAAAATGACTGAAAATAAATTAAAAACAAATAAAATAGTATCACTTTTTTTAGTATAATGGAAATTTTAAAATCATTTCATTATTTAATTAGTTTTTAAAGCATATTTAAAAAATAGATTCTAAGTAGTTTATTGATCACCTACGATAAATGACATACCTGCTGTTTGCTGAAGATGCAAAGTATCTATATCGAGTATGCTCCTTGTACTTTAGGCTATAGTGATTGATGGGTAAGATGGTCATATTAAAAATAATCTATATTAAAACTCAAATGTTGTTGCATAGGAAACAAAATCTGATGAAAACACACTTGAGATAAAAAACTTATTTAATTCCATAAACATTCATCAAGCTCCATCCAAGTACAGGGCATTTTTTTATACACCAATGTTTAAAAAAGCAGTCTGACTGAATTCCTGTGTCCAATGATCTTAAATTTCTCTGTAGTAGTTAAATTTCTGAAATTCTCACACACAAAAACAATTTAAAAGATCATGCTATTTGCTACAACATGGATGGACCTATGGGTTATTATGTTAAGTAAAATAAGTAAGACTAAGAGAGACAAACACCATATGATTTCACTCACAAGAATTTTTTTTTTAAGTTTGGGCTGACTTTAGACATAAAATAAAAATTTAAAAACAGACATTATAAAAATAACTGTAAATCACCCAATTGAAATATATAACCATTGCTAATATTTTATTATATTATGTTCAGTTTTTTGCACAGAAGCAGTTTAACTTAATATAAACATACAGCTNATTTTGGAGAATATATATATATATATATATATATATATATATATATATATGACAAAAGTGTGCATTTTAAAAGAGTCTGTTAAGGAAATGGAAAGATGAGTTACAGAATGAAAGAAAATAGATGAAAATCTCATATGTCATTTGTAACAGGGACTTGTATACAGAATATAAGAATCCTCAAAACTCAATAGCAAGAAAATAAAGAAACCAACTTAAAAGTGAGCAAAAATTTTGAATAGCCATTTTATCAAAGAGAATATGTACATGACAGTAAATGCATAAGATGATTAATATCATTAGACTTTGGGGAAATGAAATTTACAACCACAATGAGATACCACTAATTACTTATTATAAATGGATAAATAAAAACTAGTGACAATACCAAATACTGGCAAGATTCAAAGACACTGGATCACCTATACATTGCTGGTAATGTATAGGTAATGATTATAAAATGGAGCAGTCATTAGGAAAAACGGTTGTCAATTTCTCATGAAATTAAACATACACTTACCATACGACTCAGAATCTCATTTGTGGGTATTCTTAAAATAGTAGTTCTCAAAAGATTGTGAGAAGGCAGATATTTTTGGTTTCTACAACAGAAAGGAAGGAGGTCACTACTGACATCTAGTTGGTGAAGGCCAAGGACCTTAACATCCCACAATGCACTGGACAGCCTCAACAAAGAATTGTACAACTTCAAATGGCAGTGCTACCAATCTTGAAAACTCCTGCCTTAGGGACTCAATAACTCATGTTCATATAAAAGTGTTTATTGTATCAACTCTCTTTACAATAATCCCAAACTAAAAATACACAGAATGTCTTCAAATGAATAGATAAAGAAACTATAGTGAATCCATTAAAAGGAATCCTACTAAATCCTTACAATGGAATACTTTTCAGCAATAAAAAGGAACACTCAACAACTTGGATAAGTCATTATGCTGTCATTATGAGTCATAACTTAGTCTCAAAAGGTTGTATAGATTATGATTCAATTTATATGACATTCACCAAAAGGCAAAAATGTAATAGAGGCAGAACAGTTGTTACAGAGAATTTAGGGGTGGGGTAGAGTGTTATTGCAAAGTGACAGTGTAAGAGAATTTTCATGGTGGGGTAGTAGAATCCTGATTGTAGTGGGAGTTACACAGATAAAACATGTTATCATTCGTAATATATAAACAAAAAAGTCCATTTTAATGTATAGTAATTTAAAAAGTAATTTTTAAAAATATGTGAAACACTTCCTCCTCTTCTAAATTCTGGATGATATTGTATAGTATTATTAGTATTATTTCTTTCTTAAATTTTGATAGAATTTACTAGGAAGCCATCTGAAACTTAAATTTTCTTTCTTAGGAGATTATAACCTCTAATTCAATGATTTCAGTAGTTTTAGGAATATCTGGGTTATAAAAATGTTTTCAGTTACTTTTAATGTATTGTATCTTTCAGGGAATTGTCCATTCCTCTAACTTACCATATTTATGGTCATAGATTTCTTCCTTCTTCACTTACTAGCCTTTCAAAATTTGTAGACTCTGTTGTGACCTCTTCTATTTTATTTTTGATATTTGTAATTTTGTCCTGATAACTCTGGCTAGGTTTTTCTCCATTTCATGAATATTTTCAAAGAACCAGGATTTACTTCTAATGATTTTTTTAGTCATTCTGTTGGTAATTTTATTGCTTTCTGCTATTATATTTATGTACTGTTCTTTGAGTTTATTAATTAATCTTTTACTAAATTATTATGGAAAGTTTAATAATTCATCTAGGACCTTTCTTCTTTTAAATATTTGCACTTAATTCTCTTAATTTCCCTCTAAGTACTGTATTAGTTGCAATCTACAAAATATGATATGTTGTCTTTTTATTCTTAATTTTTCTTGGTATTTCTAATTTTATCACTGGGGTATTTAAAAGTATATTTAACTTGGGGTGTCTGGGTGGCTCAGTCGATTAAGCATCCAAGAGACTATGACCTGAGCTGAGATCTTATTCTTTCTGTGATACACAATTTTTTGTTATATATGATTTATTAACATTACAACAGTTATTAGCAGAATGAGCTATATTCAACTTTTTAAAATTGAAATAGAGAGAGAGAAAGAAAGAAAATGAGCAAAGGAGAAGGGTAGAGGGATAGAGAAAGAGAATCTTAAGCAGGCTTCATTCTCAGCACAGAGCCCAATGCAGGGCTCGATCCCTTGGCCCTGGGATCATGACCTAAGCCAAAATCAAGAGTCAGACACTCAGTCAACTGAGCCACCCAGGAGTCTTAGCAATAATCTTTCATAATTAAAAAAATCTCTTTATTTTTAAAAATCCATTCTAATTTTCTTATTTTAAGTTTCTTATTGGATTTTGTAATCATTTATCAATTGTATCTTATTGATTATAAATGTATTTTAAGATTTTTTTGCTGAAAGTAAAAAAACATTTTATTTTATATGTATAGTTGAACACACAATGTTGCATTAGTTTTAGATAAACAATACAGTGATTCAGCAATTTCATACATTATGCTGTGCTCACCATAAGTGTAACTACCAACTCCCACCACACAAGGCTATTACAATTATACTCCCAAGCTGTACCTTTCATCCCTGTGACTTATTCATTCCATAACTGGAAGTCTGTACCTCTACGACAATGTTTTAATATCAACAAATTTAAATGTGGATTCTCTTTACCTTTATTACTTCATCATCTGGCTTTGCATGTTGTTTATTTGCTTTTTCTGATTTCTAGTTTCTTCAGTTGCTAACATTTTAAGCTTGTGGCTTGTTTTTTAATTCTTTCTGTTGTGTCCCTCTGCCTCTGTCTCCCTCTTTGTCTCTCTTTCTTTAGCCCCACCATCACATAAAATTTTATGTGTATAGTGTCCGTTTTCACTAATTTATAAATACTCAGATTTTATTCTTTTTTACTTAATTATGATGGAAAGTATGTTATGATTTTTGGTTAGGCTTCAAAATTACTGATATAATTATTTAAGAGTATACATACATATATATGTATATATATATATATCTTCAATAGTGACTTTTTAAATATATATTCATATATATGTTTCATATATATATTAATGCTTCAATAGTGAATATAAATTCATATATATGCTTCATATATATATATGCTTCAAAGTGAATATAAATTCATATATATGCTTCATATATATATATATGCTTCAATAGTGACTTTTTAAATGTTTATTTTTGAGAGAGAGACAGAGCATGAGCAGGGGAGGGGCAGAGACAGAGAGAGAGAGAGACAGAAAGAAAGAGAGAGAATCTGATACAGGTTCCAGGCTCTGAGCTGTCAGCACAGAGCCTGATTTAGGGCTTTAAGTCACAAACTGTAAGATCATGACCTGAGCCAAAGTCAGACACTTTACTGGCTGAGCCACCCAGGTGCCCCAAATAGAGACTTTTCATACATAATACTTTTGGGATATGTTTAATTATCTTTAGTTTTTTTCTCCTTGTATAAAAATATAAAAACAATATTTTTTCAAAACTTGTTAGAAAAATAAAAGGTTTGGAATCTGTAGGTCTAATTTAAACAGTCCCTTGTTAACACATTTACCTTGGGAAGATTTTATTTCTGATAGTCCATTTTTTTCTGTGTGAAATGGTAATGCTCAAATCTCTATTGCTGGGGTTGGTGGTGTGTGTGTGTGTGTATGTGTGTGTGTAAGGAAGGGGAGGAAGGAGGGAGAGAGAAAAGGAGGAGAAGAGAGAGAATGTGAGAGAGAGAGACAAATAGAAACACTGGATAAAAAATGTCATGTTCTTAAAATCTGATAAGTGGGTACGCCATTTAGGTATTAGCTATGAAGACTTAGTGATGATTACTATATGCAAAGCCCTCTTCCAAATATTTTGCATACATTAAATCATATAATACTATAATCACCTGTAAAGTAGATATAATTATTACTATTCATTTTTTGGTAAAAGGGTAAAGAATAGGATAGTTTAGTGAAAATTTTCTTAGCCTTTTGAATACTCTAAACATTTGGGACACCAGATTCATACATTTTTGTCAATTTTCCCTATAAATTATTTGGTTTGTATTGGTTATTCATGCACATTCGAAATATTCAGAGAATACAGAGGAAAATAAACCTATATTGCCCAGATTCATCCAATTTTGCTCCTCTCTAGTGTCCTATAAACAATTTATTCTTTCTTTCCTGTCTCTCTTTCTCTCTTGAAAATCATACATTTTTAATGTTTCAAAGTCATTAATGTGATTTGCTAGATAAATATATTGTAGTTGATAATCCTTTTAAAAGGTGATGAAAGGATATTTATTAACATTCTGTATATATTCTTTACCTAAAAATATGTTGTTAGTAAGAGAAGAGTTGGAGGGAATTTCCTTAACTTTCAAGGGCAATTAATAGAAACTGATTAACTGCCATTTTAAAACTAGTTTTTAAACAGTCTTCACACTCAGCACTTGTGCAAACTGAGGTTAGATCTAAAGGAAGGACCTCATATTTATCTCTATATTTATTGTCAGTCTTACTCCTTGCTCTGGGAGAAGGGATATTGATTAATCAGTTAAATTCTGACTGTCACCTAAATTATCTCTCTATCATTAAAAAAGGCTTTATTCAGGTATAATTATCAATTAACTACACTTATTTTAGGTATACAGCTGATTTTGATTTTGAGGTATGCAAGTATTTGTGAACCTGTTATTATAATCAAGATAATGAAATTATTTATTACTGTAAAAAATTTTCTCTTGCTTCTTTATTATCCCCTCCCTCCACATCTTTGAAAATCTCCGCTCATCCTAGGCAATCGGTCTTCTGCTTTTTATTAATATAGATTAGTATGCAATTTATGGGATTTCATATATATCAAATCACAGAATATATCTACTTTTTGTCTATGTTCTTTGTCTCAGCATTGTTATTTTTATATTTATCTATATTATAGCAATTATCAGTATTTCATTCTTTAAACAAACATTTAATATTCATTATATGCTTATGCCACAATGTGTTTACCCATTCATTTATTAATGGATATTTACATTGTTTCCAGTTTTTAGTTCTTACAAATAAAGTTCTATTATCATTGCATAAAACTATTTGTATAGACATATGTTATATTTCTGTTGTGTAAATATCTGCGATTTGAAAGACTGGATTATATGGTAGGTCTATCCCTAAATCTTAAGCTGTCAAGTTGTTTTCTAAAGGAATTACACAAATTAATATTCCCATAAGTAGAGTATGAGAGCTCCCAATACTCTACATTTTTACTAATGCTTGGTATGGTCATGTGCTTAGTTGTGCTGAAGTCTAACTTTAACAATTTTTCTTTGACATATCATATTTTTAATGTTTTGTCTAAAGGCAATCTTTATGTAGGTTAAGTTGACAACGTATTGCTACTCTGTTTTCTTCTAGAAATTTTAGAGTTTAGGTTATAACTCTATGATTTATTTTGACTTAATCTTTATATATGGTGCAAGGTATGAATCAAACTTCTTTTCTTTAAATAAAATATTCAATTTTTCCAGTACCATTTGTTTATTTTTTTATTTTTTAATGTTTTACTTATTTCTGAGAGAGAGAGAGAGCATGAGCAGGGGAGGGTCAGAGAGAGAGGGAGATACAGAATCTGAAACAAGCTCCAGGCTCTGAGCTAGCTGTCAGCACAGAGCCTGACGCGGGGCTTGAACCCACGAACCGTGAGATCATGACCTGAGCCAAAGTTGGATGCTTAACTGACTGAGCCACCCAGGTGCCCCTCCAGTACCAGTAAAAAGACTATCTTTTCTCCACTGAAATGCCTTGGCATCTTTGTTGAAAATAAGTTCTTTTATGTGAGGAATTATTTCTGATATCCATATGCTATTTAATTGGTCTAATTATCTCTTTATGTTGATGCTCTACTGTTTTGATTTCTGTGGCTTTATAACAAGTCTTGAAAAAACTAGTCCTCCAACTTTGTTCTTTTTTCCATGTTGGTTTTAGGTTATTTGCATTTCCATATGAATTATAGACCCAATTTATCAATTTAGCACAACAGGTTTCTAAGATTTTTATTGAGATTCCATTGACTCTATAGATCACTTGAGAAGAATTGTCACCTTAATCAACATTAAATATTCTGACCATAAACAGGGTATATTCTCCACTTATTTGAGTCTTCTTTAAGTTTTCTCTGAACTGTTTTGTAGTTTTCAGTGTAAAGATCTTGTATGTCTTTTGCCAGATTAATTACTAAATTTTCATACTTTTTGATTTTATAATTCTTTATTTCAGTTTTCTGTGTTTCTTCCTAGTCTATAAAAATACAACTGTGCTTTACGTTGGTTTTGCTTCCTAATACTTGCTACATTCACTTACTAGTTTCATTATTTTGTAGAATTCATTTGATTTTCTACAGATAATTGTATCTTCTATGAATAAAGTGTTGACATCTTTCTTTTCAGTTTGAATAGTTTTTCTTTTCTTCTTTGCCTTATTGTTCTGTCCTACAGAACCTGTTCTACAATGCTGAATAGAAGTAGTAAGAGTAGACATTGTTGTCATATTTCTGATTTTAATAGGAAATTATTCAATCTTTTAACATTAAGTATAATATTAGCTATCTTTTTTTCCATAGATGCTCTTTATCAGATTGAGGAAATGTTCCTAGTTTGCTAGCTTTTTTTTAATTGAGTAACAGATGTTGAATTTTGTGAAATGGGTTTTTATGCTTCCACTAAGATGATCAGGTATTTTTCTGTTTTATTTATTTTTTTAGTGTGATATGGTGAGTTATGTTGATTATTTTTAACAAGCCCCTACTTTAAACTTGGAATAAATTCCAGTTAGTCATAATGTATTATCCTTTTTTAACTTTGTGTTTTTAGAGAAGTGTTATGTTTTCAGAAAAATTGGGTAGAAAGTATAGAAAGTTCTCATATACCTTGTCTCCTGACACATAGTTTCCCCTGTTATCAACATTTTCTATTAGTGTGGTACATTGTTAAAACTGATGAAAAATATTGATTCATTATTAGTAATTAAAGTCTATATTTTACATTAGGGTTTACTCTCTGTACTGTATAGTCCTCAGTTTTGGAAAATGAAAAATGTCTTGAATACACCAATTTATGATTAGAGCATAGTTTCATTGCACTTAAACACTCTTGTGCAACACCCATTATCCTCCTTTATTCTTTCTTCCAATGCCCTGATGAGTAATGAGCTTCTTACTCTCTATAATTTTACATTTTCTAGAGTGTCAAATAGCATGAAGTCATGTAGTGTGTAGCCTTTACTCATTGGTTTCTTTCACTTATCAATATGCATTTAAAGTTCCTCCATATTTTTTGTGATTTGGTAGCTCACTTTTTTTTCAGAATAATATTCTATTGCGGATATATCAAAGTTTGTTTATCTATTAATCTATTGAAGGGCATCTTGGTTCCTTCCACTTTGGGGCAATTTATTAATGTGTAGCTGTAATCTTTGTGTCTGCTTGTTTGTATAGGCCTGTTTTCAATTAATTTGGGTGAATACCTAGTTGTACACTTGTTGAATTTTATAGTAAGACTATGTTTAGCTTTGTAAGAAACTACTAAGCTATCTTCCAAAATGTCTGTACCATTGTGCATTTGCACTACCAATGAATGAGAGTGCCTGCTGACATACGTCTTTTCCCACGTTTGGTATTGTTAGTGTTTTGGATTTTAATCATTCTGATAAGTGTGGGGTGGTTTCTTATTGTTTTAACCTGTAATCCCCTAATGACATATGGTGTTGAACATCATTTCATGATCTGAGATGAAGTCAGTCACTCAACTGACTGAGCCATCCAGATGCCCCAGGTCTTTTACCTGGCTTATGATTAACTTCTTTATAACATACATTTCTCTGTCTTAACTTTACTTCCCTAAACCAACAGAAATTATCAGCTATAATATCAGCTATGTTACTCATAGTGCAGAATATTTCTCTTTCTCTCTTCTTTCCTAAGAAATGGCTTCCTGGGGGCCTTACAGAAGTATGTAGCTTCTTGTGAATCTTTATGCCTTTATTTTTGCTTATTCTTTGGGACAGACTTGATCAAGAAAGGGTCCTGCCGATATCCCATTGACTCTCTTCTTGACATTCAAAGTGAATATTTGGCTCTTGCCCCTGAATATAACACTGATATTTACCAGTTTTCTTTCTCACCAGCTGTCTGAATACAACAGTACTATTATTTATTTAGCAGCTCTTTTATAATGTTATTTAAGACTGCATGTCTGTTCTAGTTCTGTAAATGATAGAAGTTTTCATTTTTTAAAATTTTTGTTGATATTCTAGGGAGATCTTTGGTGAAGAGGACAACATTATCTTTATCGGTGCCATATTTTTTCTCTTTCTCATTTATTTCAGATGAGTGTTTCTCAGTCAAGGTTCTGCTAAAAGCTGATTGCATTTCTGGAGTCATTAATTAATTGATTTCTTCCCCTAGAGCAAAAAAAAAAAAAATTCTGTGAAGGATAAACTATAGGAACTGGAGAGACCTCATCACCCCACATGTATAAGAAGTAATTAAAACTTTATAATGAAAACTTATACCTATGACAGTTCAATATAATGATTGCAGTTCAAACATTACCCCAATCTCCAGGGAATTATCCTTTTTATAAAAAATTAACTACTGAGTTAATTGAGGGGGAAAAAGTAGTGTTTTGGAGTTAGGAATCTTGGTTTAAGCAATTTAGACAATAGAAAAAATACAAAAGGTATTTATTGAGCACTTACTATGTGCAAGATACTACTCTATGTCATTTATAAGGATGCACTGACTTTCATTTTTACCTATTAGGCGCATACTATAATTATCCTCATATTACAAAAGACCAAACTAAGATTAGTGAGGTTATGTAACTATCCTAAAGGAGTATGTTTAATAAGTGACAAAACAAAAAATATAATCAACCACTGCCAAAAATCATCTTGTGGGAAATGACATTTTACATGCATTTACTCATTTACTCTTTCATACATTTATTTATACAACAAATATATGAATGTGTGCTCAGTGCTTGGCAGTGTTTAGGTTTTAGGGACACAGCAGTGAAACAAAATTAAAATAATCGGAGTTGAGAAGATAGACCCTCATCAAACTGTAGCACACAACATGAAAAATAACAACTGTGATGAGATGTGTGAGAGAAAAGTATATGGTCTGGAGAAGCATCTAATATAGATCCAAGGTATTCTGGTGGGTATTAGCTAATGTGGAGAATTCAACTTCGAAATGGGTTGTGAAGGATAAAAATGGATTAAGTAGATGGTGGTTACTAGAGGGGAAATGGGCAGGGGGACAGGTTTAATGGGTGAAAGGTATTAAGGTGATGAGCCCCGGGTGTTTTATGTAAGTGATAAATCACTAAATTCAACATCTGAAACTAATATTACACTGTATGATCACTAACTGGATTTTAAATACAACTTGGAAAAATTGGATTAAGTTAGTAAAGGGGATGAGGATAAAGTTCCAATCTAAGGAATAGCAGAGCGGGCACAAAAGCCCTAGAATAAGAGAATATCGTATCTGAGGAACTAAGAAGTCAGTTTGTCAGGAATACAGAACAAGGAAAAGGAAATGGTAGTTAATGAGACCAGTGAGGTTATTGGGATCAGACTGTGATGCTTTGTATCCCATATTAAGAATCTTCAGTTTTGGGGACGCCTGGGTGGCTTAGTCGGTTGGGCATCCGACTTTCGCTTAGGTCATGATCTTGCGATTCGTGGGTTCGGCCCCGCGTCGGGCTCTGTGCTGACTGCCAGCTTGGAGCCTGGAACCTGCTTCAGAGCCTGTGTCTCCCTCTCTCTCTGACCCTCCCCTGCTCACGCTGTCTCTCTCTATCCTAGAAATAAATAAAAATATTTTAAAAAAAAGAATCTTCAGTTTTGTCATAAAGAGCATGAAGAGCTACTGAATGTTTTAAGCAATAGGATGGAGTATATGATTAACTTAACTGCAATATGAAGATCTTTTTAAAGGTGGGAACTGTTTAAAGAATGTGTCAGTATTCGNTTTTGTCATAAAGAGCATGAAGAGCTACTGAATGTTTTAAGCAATAGGATGGAGTATATGATTAACTTAACTGCAATATGATCTTTTTAAAGGTGGGAACTGTTTAAAGAATGTGTCAGTATTCAAGGTGAAAGATGATGGTTCCTGGGACTAGAAAGGAGAAAATGTAGATGGAGAGAATTAAATTGAATAGAGATGTATTAAGTATATTAAATTGAAAGAACATGATGATTGATGGGCTGTGATATGATAAAGAAATGAGTTATTGATGATGACTGCTAAGTTTTTGGCTGGAAAAGCTGAAAGATAGTGTCATAGGAAAAGTAGAAGGAAGATCATATTTCTTGTAGAAAATCACTAGTACATTTTTGGACATAATGAGTATAAGATATCTTAGACATTCAAAGCTCAATGTTAAGTTGACAGTTTGACATGCAAACCATAAAATCAAAAGATAGGTTTTAACTAGATATCCATGTTGGTGATCATCGACACCATAGTTTCAGATGGAGTAAGTTGAAAAAGAGAAGAAAAGAATGCAAGCATAATTTTAAAGGCACTCTAACATTTAAAGTCCAAGTAGAGAAGAAGAAGCCTGTAAGCAAAAAGAGAAATGGCAAGAGTAAGAAGAGCCAGAAATGCATGTCAGCACAAAAAGATAGAATGTTCAATACTTCCTGATGTTAGGCATTAAAATTGCTGCTCTCCCTCATGGAAAAGTCTTTTTCATTTACCCACAGGCTCATTCCACCTCTAAGTTCATCACCTTTCCATTGCAACCTTTTTTTTAACCATTGTTTAAATTTGAATTTGTCACCGAAATTCACCCAAGGCAACTTCTCTGCTTTATTTTATTCCCATATAGTATGTTACTTATTTAGTGTTTTCATTGTCTGTCTCCTCTCCACCCTCCAATGAGTTATAGTGTTTGTAACTTCTGTTCACTACATTAGCCCCTACAGCTAATTTAATGTCTGACACATAGACCTGTCAGAAATCAGTAAGTAATGATGAGTGATCTAATGAACACATGAACAATAATGAATAGCACTGAGAGAGCAAGTGCATAAAGTGATGATTGGCATGTGATAACTGGACTTGATGTGGTTGTAGCAGTAGCCAAACTGAAGTGAGTTGGAGAGTGAGTACTAAGCAAGCAAATTAAGAAAGTTTGTCTTTCTTGGTAAATAGTTGTCTAAAAAGACAATTATTTTTACAAGTATGGTTACAGAGAAAGAGAAAAGTAAATATGGTAATCATTGGGTGAGGTGGGACCGTTAGATAGACGGAAACTCGTCATTTGCCCCCTTTTTTCCTTTTCTTGGAAAATGGACAAAAGATCGGACATTATTAAAATGCCATTAGGCAGATGCAGTTAAGAAGAGGCAGGTGAGCACACAGAAGACAGTAATATACAGAAAATTTGAGGACAGAAAAGAAGGGATCAGTAATAGTCTCAGATTCTGAAGAAGGTCCAGGAAAGGAGTGGTCTTTGGAGGAGACAGAGGACTCAAGGATGTTGGTGGTTTAGGAGATGAATTCATATAGTCAGTGGTAGAAGTAAGGTAAGATTTCTGTGAGGTGGCACTCTAGGGATTAGCAGGGTTAGCGATATGTTTTAAGTGAAACATTTGAAAAGAAGATTGAAAATAGTAGCTTTAGGGTGTGGTTAAGAGAACTGAACACAGAAATAGGTTTGCTCTGGACACTGTGGAATTTGCACAAATAACTTCTACTGAATACAAGCAGAAATAAATATGTTGGTTTTAGAAAACACTTTTTAATCAATAAAATAAGGCAGCTCATAGTTGAGAAATTTATGAAAATGAGACAATAATTTGGAACTCTAATAAAAGCAATATTTTCTATACTTATTTAACATAAGTCCCTCATGTCAATTTGCAAGGTTAAAATTTGACTCATTTCTAAAAGTTTATTCTTTCTTCCAGGAACATTTCCAGATTGCTGAGTTTGAAAGCACATAAACTTGTGACATTAAGTTGGAAAAATTAAATTTCTCCTTTATGTACATGTACTCATATACACATACTCGTAAAGGCAAATGATGCATTGTTGATGTTTGATTCTAGTTTCAGTTGCATTTTAACACAACAAAGCAAAATAATGTCATTTGACATGTTTTCCTAATTGTTTTTGAGTATGTAATTTAAACAAACTGCTTCATCTCTAGCATTCCAAATAACATAACTTTCTCTGGGATTTTATCTGTCATTCTTCCAATTAGAAAAACCCAGCAGCCATGCTATATAGAATAGCTTTATAATATATCTTGAGCTTTAACAAGGAACTTTTTGATGTATTTCAATTATGATGTACAAAGTAGCATCTTCTTAATTAAAGGAGAAATTTCATTTTGAGACTCTTTAAAGTGCTATTAAAGTTTATGGTTGAGAGCTTCTCGTTAAGATGAATCTGCCCTCTGTATTTAGTGAAAGGGATATGGAGCATTTGGGCTGAAGGGGGAACATAGCCAAGAAAGGATATTGAATACTACTGAGAATGGAGAATAAAATTTATTTATAAAAGGGTGGTTTCTCAGAGACAAGATTACATATAAGTAAATATTTAAACCTAGTTCTCTCAGCAGTAATTTTTTAATCATTATAATCTGGAAAGGATGTAACATTTCTTTTGAAATTGTAGATAAGGGAACTGAAGGATGAAAATTAGGTGTGATGAGGGCTCTCTGACATGGAGATCCTGGGAGTGTACACAGGAGAAATACCATTTTATATGTGTCTTGAAACAAACCTTAAAGAAAATAAAAATAAATTGGTGTATGGTCCCTTTGAGAGACATATATTCGCACACACCAATCAAAATCCCAAATAGAAGTTGAACCATAAACTACATATGTGATTCTAGCTTAGATGGAACAAATATAATTTTTCCTCTTTCTCCAAACTAATTTTGCATATTCCAAATAAAGCAGATTATTGGGAAATAACACATAGAAAACCTCAGTAAATTCCAAATGAGTAATTGTTCAGGCTGCACTAACTATAGTATAATAAAAATTGAAATGGCCATATTTTCTCAATCCTTAAGTCTATAAATCTTTGCATTTATATTTTCTGAAATTGTGTTTTGCAACCACTTTTTTTAATTAACTTGATTTTATTTTATTTTTTTTTTACAAATAGTTTATTGTCAAGATGGTTTCCATATAACACCCAGTGCTCATCCCAAAAAGTGCCCTCCTCCATGCCCATCACTCCCCTGNTCCTGGGTCATAGGGGAGTTCTATTATTAATTTTTTGAGGAACCTCCACTCTGTTTTCCAGAGGAGCTGTACCGGTNCTGTCTTTTTTCCATGGGATACTCTTTCCTGCTTTGTCAAAGATTACTTGGCTTTATATTTTTGAGCTCATNATTGATTTCAAGTTTCAAAGCATTGTGATCTGAAAGTGTGCATGGTATGATCTCAATTTTTTATATTTATTGAGGGCTGCTTTATGTCTCAGTATGTTATCTATCTTGGAGAATGTACCATGTGCACTTGAGAAGCAAGTGAATTCCATGGTCTGAGGATGTAGAGTTCTAAATATATCTTTCAGATCCATCTGGTCCAATGTGTCATTCAAGTCTATTGTTTCTTTAGTGATTTTCTGTCTGTTTGATCTATCCGTTGCTGTAAGTGGAATATTAAAGTCCCCTACTATTAGCACATTCTTATCTATAAGCTTGTTTCTGTTTGTGATTAATTGTTTTAAATATTTAGGTGCTCCCATATTTGGTTCATAGACATTTATAATTGTTAGTTCTTCCTGATGGATAGACCCTGTATTTATTATATAATGCCCTTCTTCATCCCTTGTTATTGTCTTTAATTTAAAGTCCAGTTTGTCTAATATAAGTATAGCTACTCCAGCTTTCTTTTGACTTCCAATAACATAATATATATTTCTCCATCCCCTTACTTTTAATCTGAAGGTATCTTCCAGTCTAAAATGCATTTCTTGTAGACAGCAAATAGATGGATTTTGTTTTTTTAATCCATTCTGCTACCCTATATCTTTTGATTGGAGCATTCAGCCCATTTACATTCAGCGTTATTATTGAAATATGTGGGTTTAGAGTCATTGTGTCCTTTGTGGGATTCATGCTTGTGGAGTCTCTGGTGTATTGCGTTCCTTGCCAACACCACCCTCAGAGAGTCCCCCTCAGGATTTCTTGTAGGGCTGGCTTGGTGGTGACAAATTCTTTCAATTTTTGTTTCTTTGGGAAGACTTTTATCTCTCCTTCTATTCTGAATGGCAGGCTTGCTGGGTACAGTATTCTTGGCTGCATATTTTTTCTGTTCGTCCATTGAAGATCTCCAGCCATTCTTTTCTGGCCTGCCAAATTTCATTAGATAGGTCTGTCACCTCTCTGATAGGTTTCTCTTTGTATGTGAGGGCCCTTTTCTCCCTAGCTGCTTTCAAAATTCTCTCTTTGTCCTTATATTTTGCCAGTTTCACTATGATATATCATGCAGATGATCTATTCAAGTTATGTCTGAGGGGAGTTCTCTGTGCCTCTTGAATTTCAACTTCTAGTTCCCTCTCCAGGCTGGAGAAGTTCTCTGCTATAGTTTGTTCCAGGACTCCTTCATCAGCGTTCCCTCTCTCTTCCTCTTCTGGAATTCCTATGATACGGATATTGTTCCATTTGATTGAATCGCTGAGCTCTCAAACTCTTCCTTCTGGTTCCTGGATCAGTTTATCTCTCTTTTTCTCAGTTTCTTCCTTTTCTATAATAGTGTCTTCCAAGTCACTTATTCTCCTTTCTGTCTCTTCAATCCGTGCATTAGACGCCTCCAGTTTATTGTGTATCTCATTTATCGCACTTTTTAATTCACCGTAACTATTTTTAAGCTTCATATTGTTTTTAGCCATGGTTTCTCTGATGTCCTTCATGCTTTTTTAAAGTCTGTGATTATTTTATGATTATTGTTCTAAATTCTTGTTCAGTTATGTTGCTTATATCTGTTTTGAGCAGTGCTCTAGCTGTCATTTCTTCCTGGAATTTCTTTGGAGGAGAGTTCTTCCGTTTCGTCATTTTGGTTAGCTTTCTATCTCTTGTTACTTTTAAAAGCTTGTTGTACATACGGCCCCTGAGATTTCTGCTGTATTAGAGAGGGCTCTTTTGACTATTCAGGGCCTGTCTGTTCAGGAAGTGTTCTTTGGATGGTGTCTCTTGGTTTCCCTTGTTGAGTCTTCAGTTATTTTGTTTCCCTACTGGTAGTGGTATTTGGGACTCTCCACCATGTGTAGTTTGTCTTGTTTCTTGAGGCAGCTCTGGAAAAAGAAAACTGACAACCACAGAGGGAACACAGGTACACAAACGCACAGACAAAACCAATAAACATGCAAACCCAGGCTCAGGTAAAAACAGCTACAACAGCAACAAAATAGCTATCTGGAGGGGATGAGTGTGGTTTGGTGTATGCAGGACTTGTCTTGTCCACTGGTCTCCCTGAGGCCCTGCCTTGGTGATTGTGGGGAGAAGAATGGCGTTGCCCCAGCCCCTACTCACCAAGTGTTGCAAATCACTTCTTTGTGTCCACTCTGTGCTGAGGATGTAGCCAAGGTGGGCTGAGTTCTAAGCCCCAGGCTCTGCCTCATTTCAATTTAAGTCCACGGGCTTTGTTATACTGCCCTGAACAGTCCCACAGGTTGCTGCTTCCCTGTTTCTCGTGGTTGTGTGGGGGGTGTGGGAAGTGTTGCAGCCAGATCCACCGGAGTCAAATAGTGATACAACCCGAGTGCATTGGGGAATGTAGCAACTTCAGATCTGTAGAGTCTGAGTAGCAGCAGTGTACTGATGCCGCTTCAGCAGGCCGATGTTGCACATGCCACTTCTGCTTCACCCGGCGCCGGGACTGCCTCCACAGGCATTGCAGCCTGTTCTCCGGGCCTCCACTGCCATGGATTGTGCCGGGCGCATGGCAGTTCTGTTTTTCCTGGCGCCTTCTGGGACCAGGGCACCCAGTTTAAAGTGAGCACCCCAGCAAGAGCTAATAAACACTGCCTTTCCAAGCCAAGGTTTTTTTTTCCCTCTTCTCCAGGGACGGTTCTATGAGCAATCTCAGCTTTTCTTTCCTTTCCCCTGGACTCGTGGCAGCTCACTACCACTCACTGGTTAATCACTCACCGCAGTTGCACAAAGCCTGGTTCTCTCCCCTTCCTCCGTATCTCTGGGTCCCGTCCCGCTTTTATCTTCCCCAGTTCATACTCACACTCTTATGAGGTTTCCTTCCCAGTGTACTCTTTCTCTTTCTCTTCCCAAACTCCTGTGGCTCAGTGTTGTACGAATTCAGGCCTTCTCTGTTTGAGAGATGGGTGCAGGCGAAATGTACAGAGCTCCCTACTTCTCTGCCATCTTGCCTCCTCCCCCTGGGCAATCCTGTGAATTTCTTTGTTCAACCATAATCCTGGTCCTTCTAACTAAAAATATATAGTTATATATAATAAACACAATTAACATAAATACATATAATACCGGTAGTATATAATACATGTAATTAAAATATTATGCCATTAGTGGCAATGGCTCATGTGATCCAGAGCTGGGATAAATGAACACTGGGTATCCAGGATTCAGACAGTGTGGTTTCCATCCACCTGTACTTTATCTTAAGTGTGTTAACTTACCCAAGATTTACTCTTGCTTCTTAAATTGATTTAATAGTCTGTGATCTGAGTGCTTTTATTCAGTCTTCCTATTCCGTGAGCCTTTCCAGTCTATGATGGTAATGTTCCACAGTGAATTGTGTGGTACTTACTCTTGGAAGCTACCACTGAGTCAAGTTAATTTCCTATATGACAGCTGCTTATATAAATGAAGCAGAGCCCATATTTCTATGGATGTTAGAGTAATCCTTATATATAGTTTGAGTTTTTAATTTGCCCTCCCTCAAAACTTTCCAAGTTATCAAACAAAAAATCTTACTGCCTTTTATATGGGTATGGTTTCTTTCAGGACTCATAAATATAATTTTATCAAAATAGCATTTGGTTATCCTGAAATTTAGAAAGGTATTTTTTTCTAAAAAGAAAAAAAGGTCAGAAAAAAAAAGAAAAAGAAAAAGAAAATACTCCCAGGTATATTCAAGATATCCCTCTTCTTTGTTAGAGTGTAATATTTTGAAAAATGTATTTAGTCTTGACTAGGAAAGAGGATTGATAACATCAGAAAGTATGGAAAATAGTCACTCTTCTTCCTAGGAGACTTCTAGTATGATTAAGTCCATAACTTTATGTCACACAAAAGGGCAAGAAGGGTCTATTGGCTCTCTAATTTTCAGGTGTACTTTTCTTCTAGGATTTCTTGATGATGGAACAGTAAGAGAATTTTCTTTCAGGATACTGATAAGGCCCTATTTCATACAAATTGTGATTTGAGCAAATTATTTAATAGATTAATGATTTCTCTTGGAAAAGTTACTATAAGTGGTAAATGAGATGTTTTATCTGGAAGATCTTCAAAAACTATAGAATAATACTTAATTGTTATTATATTGTTCCAGGCTGACTTTCTGATACTGAAAAGAATGTTACTTTGTTGGGCCTATGGCAAGGATGCAATTGATTTTCTCACTGTGGCTGTACAAGCTTTTGGTTTACAGTTGATTAAAACATTATGCCAACTATTTGCAGAATGCAAAAATAGGTGTAGACAACTGAATTCCTTCATCATACTGCTGTCAAATGTGTTTGGAATGTTAAATGGGTTAATTAGCAATGAAATACCTCTACTTTTTGTCACAGCACACTAGAGCATATAACACTCTTTACACTGAAAGAAAGAAAGAAAGGAAAAGCTAGACTGCAAATTTAATGGTAACAGTCTTAAATTTGGTACACTTGATCTCATCCCATGATTATAGCATTTGGATTGTTGCATATTTTCTCTTTTTTCACCATTTCTCCTCCTCTGTTTCCTCCCTTCTTTACCTTTCCATTTCTTTGACATGGTCTTGGCTTTCAGTCATTTTAAACTCTATTGTAATTACTATCATTAGGAAAAATTACTTTCCCCTCAAGGTTTATGTAACTGGCTATTAGGAAAAAAGACTTAAAAATGCATTCTACATTGGTATTACCTCTACTATGTTCATGGCAAATCTCTGGTGGACCATTTTTGAAAACAATTACATTTTGACCTTTTGAGTTTGATTTTCTTTTCCAAAAACTCAACCTAATATTGTAGTACAAAATATTCTCACATCTAATAACTGGCTAAGTAAAATTTAAGGACTTTTTGAAGAATGACTAATCTTTTTCTTTTCAGAAATATTTTTTATGGGTTTAGGATTCTCTGTAATGCTCCTTAAATAGTAAAAATCATCAAATGAATGACCAGGTGCACTGCACTAGGTTCTGCTCCCTGGAGGATTTCCTTTCACCACTGTTCTTCAGGGGTGTCTCAAAGAAGGATTATAGTGCTGGAAATGGTCACATTCAGGTGGTGCCTCTATGGCTAAAACCATCAGTAAACCATACCCAAGTTTTCTTTTCTCCTATCAGCTGATTGTAGGGAACTTTCCATGAGGCTACATGTGGAGGCTGTGTGAGAGACAAGGTGATAAAGCAAGAATGGGGACCACAGACATTGGGACACTTTATCATATAATTTATTTGGGACTTCAGGGCCTACCCAAGCCTGTTCTCATATATACAATTTCTGGGAATTGCTGGTGTGTCTGCTCAGATTTATAGCTTAGTGGATCAGACAATGCCCAATTCATGATGGGCGGTTCAGGTCACATGGTAACTTGATGGCCTCTGGTTAAACATTAAGTTTCAACTAAGGCCTAATAACAAGCCAAAAGCTAGTTGTCAAAGGGGGGACAGTATTCACAGAAGACGGTAGGGCCTTGCTTCAGAATACTTAGTCTGTAATGTGATTCCCTGGAGGAGCCTGCCAAAGCCTCCAAATAGCATCCCTATTTGCCAGTGACACTTCAGGCACCACTGGATCTGCTGGATCCAGCCAAGCAACTCCCTTGTATCCTTCAAGCCTTGATAGTGGCACTCATCTCTGCAATTTCTGCAGATATGCAAATTGATTTTGTGTTATTTATAAATTTTATTGTTTTTGATTCATTATTCCCTAAGTAGGGAGTGGTGAAACTATTCATTATAATATCTGATGTTTGATACATGGAATTATGTGTTTTCAAAACCCATTGAACTTTACAGTGCAGAAAGTGAGCTTTCATGTATGCAGATTTAGAAGAATGGGAGTTCTCAGAATGGAGTGCAGAATGTGACAAAGCAATCTACTCTTGTAAGTGTACAAAACAGCATTTAAGAGTATGTGGGGGAAGAAAGTACTGGCCTTAATAGCTTTGGAAATGAGTGGAGTATATAAGTATGTAAGACTAAAGGCAAAAAACAAACAAAAAAACCCAGCCTTGTAGGTAAGCAAGGTACACCAGTTGATGAAGTCATTTCTCATGGGGTATAGGTTAGTAATTCTGCTAATTGTATAGTCAAGTAAATGAAAGTTGTGAACCAGTCTTTTTTTTTTTTTTTTAAACTATAGGAATGAGAGTTGACAGAAGTCTGGAGTGATCCACGTGGTCAAAGATTAGAGCTGGAAACGTAGGTATACAGTCAAGTTTAGCTTCATACAGATAGAAATGGTTCCATTTAGAAATATTTATAGGTATGTTTATATATAGGTAAGTATAAACAAATATATTTCCTTTCTTGTTTATCTGAGAGCGCCTTAAAGCACTGTAGTAACAATCAGAACATCTAAAGCTTCATTCTTGGTTTCTGAGACTGTTCTCCAATAAAATACAAGGATTCTTGGAGAAATGGCTAAATCTAAGACTGTGGCAAGAAATGTACAAGATGAGCCTAGAGCTTCCTTTAGTGCCAGAAAGAAAGGAAGTGCTCAAAAACAGTACAACAAAAACACAATAACAATACACAATTATGGAGATATGTCAAAGGGTCTTAGCTAACTAAATCAAGTTCCCAATAGTTGGAGCAATTTTAACAAAAATATAAATAACTTTAGTATATTTCCATATTTATATAAATGATTTTATACAAATATATTAGGGAGAAAAACATATCTCCCTATTAGAAGAATTCCATATGGTTTATGTAAATAATCCTCCCTCAAAGTAGTGGGAGATATAATTCCCTACTCAGTAAGTGGGGAATGTAGGCTGTATATAGTGACTTTCTTCCAAAGAATACAGTATGGAAAGGATGAAAAAGGATTAAATTTCCAGTGGAGAATTCTTACAAACATTATCTCAGTCTGGTGATGAAGGTATTTACAGGGAGGAAATTATTGGTGGAAAGGTCTTTGTTTTTGTAATTTTTGAACATTTATTCATTTTTGAGAGTGAGAGACACAGAGTAGGAGCAGGAAAAGGGCAGAGAGAGAGGGAATCACAGAATCTGAAATAGGCTCCATGTTCTGACGTGGGGCTTGAACTCATGGACCATGAGATCATGACCTGAGCTGAAGTTAAATACTTAACTGACTGAGCCACTCAGGTGCCCCCAATGGTGGAAAGTTCTAATTAATTCTTGACTTATGTACCATATCTATGTTTTAATCTACTTAAATAATAATATTTTTTATCTCAAGCTTCATATACATATACATGCATCTCATATTATCCTCTGATGTAGAGCATAGAATTATGATAGCATAGAAATAATCTTAATGGAATCAAGGTATAGGCAATATTATATTTAAAAGTACCTAATTCTTAGGAGGTATCCCAAAATTGTTAGATTACTTTACATGGACCATCAACCTTTCTAAAAAATGTTTATTTATTTATTTTGAGAGAGAGAGAGTGCAAGCAGGGGGAGGAGCAGATAGAAAATCCCCAGCAAGGCTCCATTCTTAACACAGAGCCCAAGGTGGGGCTCAATCTTACAATCATGAGATCATGACCTGAGCAGAAATCAAGAGTAAATGCTCAACCCACTAAGCCACCCAGGTGCCCCTGGACCATCAGCTTTTCTAATGAGAGGAATTATGGGGTTGGATTTTTTTTGGGGGGGGGTTGGATATTTTGAGTATAGATTATTCTTTGTTTAAATCCTGATTCCAATGTTACTGGTAGAGGGAATATCAATAAATTTTATAATCTTCATGAGTTACAAATTCATCTATTAGAAAATGAAGACAAATCCATCTATGAGTATGGCCGTAAGGACTAGAGATAGTGTATATAATCCCGATGCAGAGCCTAGTATCATAGATGCTTAATAAATAGGATATTTTAATATTAAATATTAAAATTTTACACACTCTCACCAAGCATTTCCTGAGTGACCCCTCCACTTCTTCATGGGATTTATAATCTTATAATGCCATAAAAATATTTCTTGTTACAGTGATGAATAGGCAGTATCTCTTCTTTCATGAGTCTTATATCCTTAAGTGGTACAGTGGACAATAAAAATAAAGTAAAACACAAGAAAATAGATTGAAAAGTGCTATAGAGGGTGCTCTATAGGAGGTGGCTGGGTAGCTATTTTGGGCTGGGTGTTTAGAGAAGGCCTCTTTGAGATTTAATAACAAGTAGGATCCCAGCATATAAAAGCCAGAGGGCTAAGCGGAACAGCAGAGTGAAGAACTGGTCCATAGTTTCCATGTAGGAAGTGAGCTTGGTGTGACCTAGGAAAAGAGATGGATCATTCTGTGAATGGGAGGAAGGGAGAGCTTTGTAGGAGAGGTAGCCTAGACTTTCTAGGCCAGACTAAGAAGCTGAGTTTTCTGTTGCTTTATTTTTAATGGGATAGAATGCTTTTGGAGAACTCTATACAGGGGATTTTTGTGATCAGATTTGTTTTAAAAGATTACTCTTTTGGGGTGCCTGGGCAACTAAGTTGGTTAAGCATCCAACTCTTTAGGGGAGGGGNGACAGAGAGAGAGAGAGAGAGAGAGAGAGAGAGAAAATCCCAAGCAGGCTCCACAAACTCAAGAACTGTGAGATCATGACCTGAACATAGATCAAGGGTTGGTCACTTAATTGACTGAACTACCCAGGTGCTCCAAGCATCTAACTCTTGATTTCGGCTTAGGTCATGATCTGATTGATGGTCATGAGATTGAGCCCCACATTGGGCTCCATCCTGAGCATGGAATCTCCTTAAGATTCTCTCTACCTCTTCCCCTCCCCTGCTTGCGCAGGTGCTCTCTCTCTAAAAGAGAACAAAAATTTTAAAAATATATTTAAAAAAAGATTACTCTGAATGAAAAGAATGAAAGACAAAACTTTGAACTAAATTCTAATATTGCATTAATCCACTCAGAATTTTCAAAATCCTATGTTAGTTATTCTTGAGGAATATAAACAGTGATTCAAAAGTATATGGATTTATGTTACTTTCTGTACAGACTCTTATGAACATGAATACTGTATGTTCTTATAGGTATATAGATATAGATGTATATTCTTTTAGGAACTAGGTATTAGCTATTTGATTGAAAATAAAATAATTCTGATATTTTACTCTCTCAATATAAATGCTCAATTGTAATCTAAGATATGATTCAGTGTACTCCAGTGGAAAGTTAGCACACCCACTGATGATGATGATGATGATGCTTAAAAATGCTATGAGTTTCCTTATCTCAAGACACCCAAATATTCTTTTTTCAGGTTTCAGATAATTTATAACTGGGTGAATACTACCTCTACTTCACATTTTCCACTAATGTAAAACAAAAGTTTAATTTGGGAACTTTGTGTAGAGCTCTTAATTATAGCTGAAGTGACTTTTCAGTGAATTCTAGGTAAACTTTGGATAGCAATTTGGAAACTATAATGTGCATATGATTCACATAGGGATCTTGTCAAATGCAGGCTCTGTTCAGGGTCAGTACAGGACTGAGTTTCTGCATTTCTAGCTAATTCCAGATAATGCCAAAGCTTCTGGTCCATGAACCAACTTTGAGTAGCAAGAGACTAATCTTTCCTACCATAGAATATCCCCTGGGTATTATTTATTTTTTAATACCAATTCCTGACTCCCACCAATAACCAACAAATCAGAATTGGTGGATTTGCGTCTGGGCGTCAGTATTTCTTAAAAAGCTGAAGTTGATCATGATGTTTAGACAAACTTGAAAACCATAGCTCTGGAACATATAAGTCATTAATAAAATATCTTTATGACATTACTTACAGCTAAAATAATATGGGCAGCAGGACTTATGGATACAGTTCTGACAATGTGCTGGGAAAAATTGTAAGACAATTTGCTATTTTTTGATCCTGGCTTAATTTTGAGCAGAGACTGACAGAATGACAATTGTACTAAGTTATACTGACTTGTGTGGCAGCTTTGTGATAATGGGGCTATTGATGAGGCAGACTATTAAATTCATTTTCACTTAAGACCAAAGCAAAGATTTGAACAGTTTCCAGACATGAAAAATGAACGTGTAGGCCCATTTTATTCATATATTGAGTGAATTAATTTATTTTTTTCTATAAATGGTTTTAAGATAACATACACTCAAATGACTATAAATAGAAATCATTTTTAATAGTAAAAAATTCATTTTGAGATCCTTCTGCAGGCAATTGAAGAGTTATTTCAGAAATATACTAATTCTAATATAATGACTACTACTAACTACTTAGTGAGTATTTACTATGTTCCAGGTGTTATATATAATATCCTTTTCACTTTGTATGAGGAGGAAATTGAGATTCAGAGAAATTAAATAACCTTCCTAAGTTTGCATAGGTGGTATGTGGCAAAGACAATATTTAACCTGTTTATCTGTCTCCAGAATCCACGCATTTTTCTATCCAGCTCATCACCCCTAGAACAATTTGAAATGCCACATAGTTAGTGTGTTAGTTTACAGATTGCTCCGGGGCACCTGGGTGGCTCAGTCGGTTAAGCATCTGACTTCGGCTCAGGTATTGATTTCACTGCTCCTGGATTCGGCCCCACATCAGGCTCTGTGCTGACAGCCTGGAGCCTATTTCGATTCTGTGCCTCCCCTCACTCTCTGCCCCTCCCCCACTCGCACCCTGTCTCTCTCTCAAAAATAAATAAAAACACTTAAAAAATTTTACAGATTGCTTATAGGAAATAAGTGCTTCAGCACATAGGCGTTATTTTGAAAATCACTTCTTTTAAAATCACTTTATTTTTAAAAAGTCATACTTCGTGTGTTTTTTTCAAATAATATGTATGCATCTATGCACTATTAACTTTTTTTTTTTTTTACCAATGATGCTTTTGCTATAGAAATTATAAGCCTAAGTATGCAGGCAGGTATGGTTGCACATTTCAGATCAAGAAGGCATTTTGATTTGAAGTTAGCTTTTGATTAGTGACTCTAAAAAAAAAATGCACCTAGTTCCTCATTCTATCCGTGTTTCTAATTCCTAGTTACATGTTTGACTTTGAAAGTTTGCTTTAAAAATTAGTTTATTGGGGCACCTGGGTGGCTCAGTCGGTTAAGTGTCTGCCTTGGATTCAGGTCATGATCTTGCGGTTTGTNTTCCATATGTCTACAATAAAATACTTCAAAATTATATATATAGTTTTATTTAAACATTATATATACAGACATATACAAAATTTTGTTTTAAATATATTATATGTGCATGTATAAAAACATTATCTATACATAGCTTAAATGTTAAAAACTATACATATAAATGTAAATATGTATTTTTCTTTTAAAGATTTTATCATGAAAAAATCCAAACATACACTAAAGTAGCATTAATAATATAACTAATCTCCATGTACCACTTACCTAATTTTATAAATGGTCTATCATTAATCAACCAAATTTTTTCATCTATAATTCTCTACTCATAACTATTTGTTTTATCTATAACTACACTGCTTAGAATATTTTAAAGAAAACTTTGTTATCTGTACTTATGTTTAACATAAGTTTTTACCATGATGGTATTATCATTTTTGCACCTAAATAGTAATAATTTTTAAATATGAATGTCTACTCAATGTTCAAAAATCTCTAATTGTATTACAGTCTTCCTCCCTCTCACTCTTCCTTTTTTTAAAAATTTGATTATATGAGAGGTGTCTGGGTAGCACTTGGGGAAGTGTTGAACTCTTGATCTTTGCTCAGATCTTGATCTCAGGGTTGTGAATTCAATCTCCCTGTTAGGCTCTGTGCTGGGCATGAAACCTACTTAAAGAAAAATTGGTTATATGAATCAGGATTTAAAAAAAAATTAAGACATGATTAGGTTGTCATATTTTGTAAGACCCTTTCAAACCGTAATTACCCCTCCATCAATTTTTTCCCTTACATCCTTTTTTGTTGCTACTGTAAAATACACTGGGATATTTTTTCTGTATAGTTTCCTACACCTTGGAGTTTCATAATTTTCATCCACATGTTATTCTTAACACTTTTTCTTTTGTTCATGAGTTTCCTCTAAATTGGCAATTAGATCTAAAGGTTGATAAACTTTAGGTAAAAGACAGTTTTAGGTAAGACTATGTAATGAGGAAGTATGTAATATCTATATATATTTTTCATGACATTAAAAAGTCGTGATGATAATTGCTTAGGTCCAATAATTCATTAAGGGTTCCATAATGGCAATACTCTTTCATACTCATTTATTGGCTGAATTCTTCCATAAATTTCTTTTCATTATTTACTCATTGGTAAGCCTGAGGGACAATTCACACAGGAAAGATAAAATACATTTACTGATTTCCAAAATAATAAGTTGATTCCCCAGCATCATTGAAGTTACTTTTAAGCATGTTTTGTTTTGTTTTCTTTTCCTTTTTAGCATCATTATGGAATTACACATACTTAGTTTGTTTCAATTTAGCATAGCCTATAGTAAGAGCCGATTTGTTTGACTCCTTGATCTTGAATGCTTTTGTTATGACCACAATAATTCTAATGCCCTCTTTGTTTCCTTTTGTCAAAAAAAGTCTGAACTACATAGATAAATAGTTTTTATACCTTCCCCGGAAAGAGAGATATCAAGTGTGTATAACTAGTTTTAAAAGATATAATATATTATGGTTCATACTGACATTCCAAAATCAAATTCAATAATATGGATTTTTATCACAATGTCACTATCTCAGATCCATCTTTCTTTCAAACTGAAAATCCCAGTTATAAAAGACATCAGCTTAAATATTCATTTGCTTTATCACATATACTCACAAAAAAAGACTCAAAATTAAACAAAATTAAAAGGTAGCAACAATATTATTACTACTGAAAGTAGTTTATAAAGAAAGATTTTTTTTTGTCCATAGGTTTTCATTTCATTAGAGTTGTATAATCAAATTACAGTATAATGAAGTAATTTGAAGCAAATGGGTTTTTGGGTAGTTATGTCACCAGTTGGATACATGCATAAATTAGTTGTTTTATTTCATTTATAATTTTAGGCTCTTGAATTTTAAATTATGTAAAATGCATGTTACCAAAGTCAAACTTGAAAATCAAAATATCTTCTAATATGTCTAGCTTATATTCCTGTGCCTTCCACTTGATTTCATCTGTTCAACTTATATACATTTAAAAAAATAATGATTCATCTTATTTTTGTGTTGTTTGGTACTGTTCTAATGTTTATAAGGTAGCCTGAGTTCCACCCCTTTCCTTTGGAAGAAAAGATTCACTTCTATGAACACGATTGAAATGGATAGTAACCATGTCTTCCCCACTGCTATTTCCTCATCATCTCATAATAAGCAATGTGCTTGTAATGGTAGTTAAATCAGTGAATTTATCCTAGTTTCGTATGCTCGCCTTTTTGTTTCAGTTTTCAAATTATGTAATCAGAGCATAGAGCCATTACATTCTATACTGGCTTCCTTTTATTCATCACTTATTTTACTTCTGCAGTAAATTTTGTACATACAAAATAACATAAATATTTTATATAATATATGTAATGAATCACCACCAGTCCTTAAGCCATTGTGTCTCTGGCATTGGGAATGTTCATGTATGAATCTCATTCTCTAGTAGAATCCTCTGAACTAGATTAACAAAACATTCCTAGGGTTCTTCCATATTAAGAGCAATATGTCTTCAGTTTTTTACTTAAAAGGTCTCCTTAATCGGATATAAGTATTTTTACTTACACTTTCTTTCCTTGAGTAATTTAAACACATTATTCTAGTGTCTTTGGAGTAAAATGTTCCTATTAAAACAAAAACAAAAAACTTCTAATAATAATCTGTTTATTCTTTCATTACCCATGACTTGCTCTTTTTGTCTAGTCGTTTTTTTCTTTTTGTCTTTTTTTTACATTAAATTTCAATTATTTTATTTTTTAAAAATTTTAAATATTTATTTTTAAGAGAGAGAGAGAGAAAAAAACATGAGTGGGGGAGGGGCAGAGAGAGAGGGATACAGAATCTGAAGCAGGCTCCAGGCTCTGAGCTGACAGCACAGAACCTGATGTGGGGCTCAGACTCACAAACTGTGAGATCATGACCTGAGGCAAAGTCAGACACTGAACCAACGAGCCACCCAGGAGCCCCTAAAGTTAAACTACTTTACTAAAATTTTCTTCGTTTTCGTCACCTAGGTTTAATTTTCTCAGGTATGCAGTTTGTTCTTTGAATATATAGGTAAATAGGCTTTTTTCTTTTTTTTTTTAATGGTTTTTATTTATTTCTGAGAGAAAGAGAGAGAGACAGTGTGAGCAGGGAATGCCCAGAGAGAGAGGGAGACGCAGAATCTGAAACAGGCTCCAGGCTCTGAGCTAGCTGTCAGCACAGAGCCCGATGTGGGGCTCGAACCCACGAACCCTGAGATCATGACCTGAGCCGAAGTTGGATGCTTAACCAACTCATTCACCCATGCATGCCCCAACAGTTTTTTTCTTTAGAAAGTTTTCTTTAATCATACCTTTTGTACTTGGTCCATTAACTTGTACTTCTTAAGAAACTCCTATTATATGTATATTTTATCTTCTTTGCCTATGTTCTCTATCACTTTTGCTGAAAGATTTTTTGAATCTCTTTATTACTCTTAAAGTTTGAAAACTTTTATCCTTCCTGTTTACTTTTCCTAAGGAACTCCCCATCAAACTTATTTTCTCTCCTACTTAATTTTGTTTACACTTCATTTCTGAAATAACTCTCTTCAATTCTAAAATATTTTTCTCAGTTTCGTAACCTCTCTTTTCAAATATTTTACACATTTGTTTCGATTTTCTGATGGTAATTTCTGTGATTCTTTCATAGGATTTTTTTCATTTTTTTCAATTTCTTTTGGCCAGTTTTGAAATGTACATTATTAAAATTTGTATTAGTTTCTTGGACATTTCCTCCAATGTGCTCTCTTTTGTGTAGAGATGCAATTTCTTACTGTTTTCTCTTTTTCTTACAATAATCTTGTGTAGGATTTGACAGTAATTCTTTTCTAGTTTTCAGGAGTATGTGTGGATCATTGTCACATTTTTAGCTTTGTTGCTCTAGAATCCCTCTTTTTGTTTTTGTGACTTGATCAAAATGTGACTTAGTACTTCTAAGATATGTTTCCATTTTATCTGTTTTTATACTGATACCATTCATGTCAAAACTATAGTAAAAACATATCCACTTACCTATTATAGTTCATGAGGATACCTTTTCACTTTTTTATTTTTTTGGTGAATGTTGTGGGTTTTGGTGGTGGTGGTGTTGTTTGTTTTGTTTTGTTTTGCTTTGTTATTTTGTAAGTTTTACGGGGTGATTTGAAGAAGTTTAGGAACTAACTGCTACTACTACCATCTTTTTCTTAGTATCTTACAGCACATAGATTATCAGTGTGCTTTAGTAATTATTAAAGCATTATTTTTTGTTGTGTTTCCAAGGAACATTAGTACTATTGAAAGTTTAAATGTTTATATAAAAATGGTGAATTAAGTGGTTAAGTAAAATTTAAAGTCATGGAATAAACAAAATTGAATTACTGCCTTTACTCTATGACTTATCAGTATCTTCAGAATTCTAATATGCCATGTGGATCTTCAGTGGGGGAATATGTTTTGCTCCATTACCCAAAATTACTTAAACTTGGGACTCATTTTTTCTCACGCGTCATTAGTTCTGCATAAGTAAATGGAACTTTAAAGCAATTTTTCCAGCACTTCCAACTGTGCTTGGACCTCTTTAGCTCACTACCAAAATATAGTCTTGTCTGACTGCTGATGCTCTCTGCTCATAAAATATTTCCTGGTGATCATAGTTTCAGTATTTACCATGGACTTTTTCATCAATCACTTTTGACTTGCAACCTTTTGTTTGCTAGAATTACTATGGGTACTACCTTGAAATATTTAAATTATACTTTCATATATAATATTTTTTAAGCACTGCAAGTGATGTTTCTTGCCTTTGAGAGTGAGTGAAACATGAATAGGCACTTTCTCCTATTAAATCATAAGTTCTATGGGAGAAACTATGGCATTGCATGTGGTTTGAAAATACAGCTAAACATACTAGTGGTAAAAGTGAATGTTTCCTTTTAGTTTTAGATGAGCATTGATTTTGATATTTTTTATTACCAGTATAAGACAGAACAATGCTGGTTTGCAGAATTTATATTTAAATGTATAATTATTTCAACATAACATTTTTATGTATATGTGTGGGCCAAGTAAGATTTTTTTTAAGTAGGTGAAAATAATAAGGTTTTGTAATGGTGGTTCTGTTAGTAATGTAGTCATTTCTTCTTCTCTACAATCTTCTTTCTTTTTTCTCTCTTTTTTGTGCTCCTTTCTCCAATTAAGTAACTTCAGTGAGAAGTACATACAGTATGTTGTCAGAGAAGGTCTTAGAATAAGGCTGCCTGAGTTCTAATGAAAATTGTCATTTTGTTAACTGTGTGATTTAGGGAAATTTTCTTATCTGTCTGTGACTCAATTATGTTAATTGAAAGTGGAGCTCAAATGACATCTTCCTCATTCAGTTTTTGTTTGCATTTAGTACAATGTTCTGTACATAATCCTCAAGAAAACTAGAGCAGAGTCCATGAAAAATAAGGGCTTCCTTACACATCCATTGATTTATTCATTAATTCAGTCAGGCATTTATTAATTCACCCATACGTGAATATTCAGAGCATCCCTGTGTACATAGCACAGTGCTAAACCCTTGGGACAAAATGCTAAACACAACAGACATGTTTTACTCTAGGTGCTTAGTGATGTGATTTGTACATAGGAATGCTCTTCCTGAGGAATATGTGAAGAATACATTTAAATGACTCCAGGTTTAAAAATCCTTTGTGAAAAAATTTCTCCCAAATAGTAATAAATATTAAAAAAAAAAAAAAACTACCGCCACTAAATGTTTTGCTATATGCTAGTTTTACTGAGGTTTTCAGTTGAATTCTATCAGTAAGATTTTGGGTTGTAAGAAACAGAAAATAAGTCTGTTTATATGTAGTTAAAGAAAAAGAAAGAATTATTCAGAAAAAAAAACTTGTGAAAGTTTCTACCAGAACTGAGAAAAGTTTTATAGACCAGGTGTAAGAAAATAAGCAAGGATATTTATAGGTCTAGGCAATGGGGATCAGAGTCCAGATCATGTTATTGTTCTAGTGACCAACATTAACTATCTCTCTATCTATCTATCTATCTATCTATGTATCTATGTATCTATCTATCATCTATCTATCATCTATCTATTTGTGTGTGTGTGTGTGTAATGTGCTCACAATACATGTAAAACACAGAATGGCTAATGTTTTTGAGATATCTATGAATAGTAGTTATATTTCCCTTTGCTTTTGTAATTTTATTTGAAAATGAGTGATTTTATACTCTGATTTTTCTTCATATTGCATAAATCTTTTGCCTTTTACTAAAAATGAGTGATTTTTCAAAAATATGTAGAAATTGCTTCAGATTCTGTGTCTCTCTCTCTGTCTGCCTCTCCCCAACTTGCTTGCTTCTGCTCATTCTCTCAAAAATAAAATAAGAAACATAAAAATAAAATAAAATTTAAAATAAAATAAATAAAATAAAAATAACAATAAAAAGGGGCACCTGGGTGGCTCAGTCGGTTAGACATCTGACTTCAGCTCAGGTCATGATCTCATGGTTTGTGAGTTTGAGCCCCATGTCCTCAGGCTCTGTGTTAACAGTTCAGAGACTGCAGCCTGCTTCAGATTCTGTCTCTCTCTCTCTCTCTCTCTCTGCCCCTCCCTCACTTACACTCTGTCTCTCTCACTCTCAAAGATAAAATAATATAACATAAAAATATGTAAAGAAAAGCATAGTTGTTTGTTATTTAAATTTTTAAACATAACAGTTACAACAAATTTATATTTTGTTTTTCAACTGTGAGGAAGATTGATATTAGTGAAATAATGTGCTCCTTAAGCAATTAAAAATGAGAATTGGAATTCAAACTTTTTGAAAGTAGTGCCACTCAAAGACATTTTTAGCATTTAACAAAATAATTATTTTTGCCTTAAAGCAATCCTTTTAATGTCCTCAAGACACAATCATGGCTCTGTTAAACTCTTGCAATAATTAGGAAGATTTCTGCGTAAAGATCAAAAAGTAGGGCAAATATATCTATTATATGAAGCAAGAATCAAGCATACCAATGAAGATCAATGGTCATTTGTCTGTCATCTCAGGCTTTTTGAGGGCTTCTTTGGTGGTAGAAATGTCTACTATCATTTGCCTTTCTGTAGTCATTAGCTGTTACTTATCCTAAGGCAATGGAAACAGAATGGCTCAATTTTCAAAGCTTCAGTTTAGTCATAAAAGGTAGTAATAACAGAAAGTGTAACAGTCACTTGATACAGAAAACACTGAGCAATCATCAGCCCCAAGCGGGACTGACTGACTCTCACAAATCTCCAGTGACAGAGTTTTATGGAAGTTTGCATGGTTTAGTTCTAAAAGCAGAGGCACCTTCGAGGCAAAATGACTCTTACTACTCCCTGAAAAGTCTCAATTTAGGGCCTCATCTATTTGATACAATTGTTTGGGGTTTTTGAGATTTAGAGTGAACTATGGAACTCTTGTTTTTCTTGGTCTGGAAAATTGACTAAATAGACATCTTGTTCAGATGCGAGTAATGAAGAGAGATTGAATTTTTTCATGAGATAGAGTGGCTTCTGAGGAAAAGTAATGGTGTTATTCCCTGGGATGGAGGTGGTTTATATGTTCTTATCAGTGAAAGAATTGAAGTAAATTCCAAGCATCAGTTCTTTTTGATGATTTCCATCATTATAAACTTGAAAGTTGAACTTCTGTTAATATATATCCTATTTTGCTTTTAAGATACTTTTTTAAAATGGAAAGTTGTTAGGGATTTTTTTGGTTTATTATATAATTTTAATACTAAAATATTTTAGTCTTTATTTAAACCCCAAGGATATATAAATATAGAATATATTTATGGTGAAAAACATCTGTAATTAGGGAATAAAAATTTGCATTTTGGAATATCTCTTTCCTTTTTCCTCTGCATACTTATTGTTTTAGAAAAATAAGATAATATTCTACTGTCAACTACTTAATATATTGTTGACAATATTTATATCTACATGTATATTAATACAATAATTTTAATAACTGATTTTTATTCCATAATAAAGTTATATCATAATTTATGTGATCAAGCCTTTACTGATGAATATTTGGGTGTCTCAGTTTTTCAGTATTGCTGGTAATAGCTCTTTAAACATTTATGGAAATGAATCTTTTTAATATTTTCCAAGATTTCTTTTAAATTCATAGAAGTAGGATTGTATATTTTCAGCTAAGATAATACTGATAAATGGTCTTACAAATGGTGTTATTCTGAGTCTCTTATGCTTTGTCTACCTGTCTCTTTTTATATTATTTTTGTTTCTCTTCCCTTATGTTCATCTGCTTTGTATCTTAATTTCCACATGAGCGAAGTCATATGATATTTGCCTTTCTCTAAGTGACTAATTTCACTTACCATAATACACTCTAGTTCCAGCCATGTTGTTGTAAGTGACAAGATTTCATTCTTTATGATCGCCAAGTAATATTCTGTTGTGTATGTATGTATGTATGTGTGTGTGTGTGTGTGTGTGTGTGTGTGTGTATATATATATATATATATATCCTACTTCTTTATCCATTCATTAGTCAATGGACATTTGGAATTTTTCCATGCTTTGGCTATTGTTGATAGTGCTGCCATAAACATTGGGGTGCACATGCCCCTTCGAATCAGAATTCCTGTATCCTTTGGATAAATACTTAGTGGAGCAATTGCTGAGTCATAGAGTAGTAGAACCTCCATACTGTTTTCCAGATGGCTACACCAGTTTGCATTCCCACCAGTAGTGCAAAAGTTTTTTCTTTCTCCACTGACATCTGTTGGCATCCTCGTCAACATCTATTATTGCCTGAGTTGTTAATTTTAGCCAGTCAAACAGGTGTGAGGTGGCATCTCTTTATGGTTTTGATTTGTATTTCCCTGATGACGAGTGATGTTGAGCATTTCTTTTCATATGTGTTAGCCATCTTGATGTCTTCTTTGGAAAAATATCTATTCGTATCATTTGTTCATTTCTTCATTGGATTATTTGGTTTTTTGGGTGTTGAGTTTGAGAAGTTCTTTATAGATTTTGGATATTGACCATTTATCTGATATGTCATTTACAAATGTCTTTTTCCATCGATTGCCTATTAGTTTTGCTGATTATTTCCTTCACTCTGCAGGAGCTTTTTATCTTGATGAGGTCCCAATAGTTCATTTTTGCTTTTGTTTCCCTTACCTCCACAGACATGTCAAGTAAGAAGTTGCTGTGGCTGAGATCAAAGCAGTTGTTGCCTATTTTCTCCTCCAGAATTCTGATGGCTTCCTGTCTTATGTTTAGGTCTTTCATCATTTTGAAATTATTTTTGTGTATGGTGTAAGAAAGCTGTCTGGTTTCATTCTTTTGCATGTTGCTGTCCAGTTTTGCCAACACCATTTGCTGAAGAGATTTTCTTTTTTCCATTGGATATTCTTTCTTGCTTTCTTGAAGATGAGTTTGTCATACATTTGTGGACCCATTTCTTGGGTTCTCTATTTGTTTCATTATTCTATGTATCTGTTTTTGTGCCAATACCATGCTGTCTTGATGATTACAGCTTTGTAATACTTGACTTCAAATCCTTGAAGTCCAGGATTGTGATGACTCCTGCTTTGGTTTTCTTTTTCAGGATTGCTTTGGCTATTCAGGGTCTTTTCTGGTTCCATACAAATTTTAGGACTGTTTATTCTAGCTCTGTGAAGAATGTTGGTGTTATTTTGATAGGGATTGCAGTGAATATGTAGATTGCTTTGGGAGGTATCAAAGTATTAACAATATTTGTTCTTCCAATCCAGCAATTACAAGCATGGAATGGTTTTCCATTTCTTTGTGTATTCTTCAGTTTCTTCATAAGCTTTCTATAGTTTTCAGTGTATAGATTTTTCAACACTTTGGTTAGATTCATTCCTAGGTATTTTATGGTTCTTGATGCAATTCTAAATATGGTTGATTCCTTGATTTCTCTTTCTGCTGCTTCTTTATTGGTGTATAGAAATGCAACTGATTTCTGTACATTTATTTTATATCCTGTGACTTTCTTGAATTCATGGATTAGTTCTAGCAGCTTTTTGGTGAAATCTTTTGGGTTTTCCACATAGAGTATCATTTCATTTGTGAAGAGTGACAGTTTGAATTCTTCCTTGCCTATTTGGATGACTTTGATTTCTTTTTTTTGTCTGATTGCTGAGGGTAGGATTTCCAATGCTATGTTGAATAATAGTGGTGAGAGTGGATATTCTTGTTGTGTTCCTGACCTTAGGTGGAAAGCTCCGAGTTTTTGCCCATTGAGGATGAAATTAGCAGTGGGCCTTTCATATATGACCTTTATGATCTTGAGGAATTATCTTTCTATCCCTCCTTTCTTGAAGGTTTTTGTTAATAAAACTCAAACCACAAACATGGATTGATTTGCGTGACCAGCGCTGCATCCTGGGAATAAATCCCAGGTGATAATGGTGATTAATTCTTTTAATGCATTGTTGGATCCATTTGCTACTATCTTGTTGAGAATTTTTGCATCCATGTTCACCAGAGAAACTGGTCTTTAGTTGTACTTTTTAATGGGATCTTTGGTTTTGGAATCAAGTTAATGCTGCCTCATAGAATGAGTTTGATAGTGTTGCAAATCACTCATTTGGGTCCAATCTCCCTGTGCTGAGGACATAGCCATAGGAGCACATATACCCCAATGTTCATAGCAGCACTCTCAACAATAGCCAAAACATGGAAAGAGCCTAATTGTCCATCAATAGACGAATGGATCAAGAAGATGTAGTTTATCTATACAATGGAATACTACATGGAAATGAGAAAGAATGAAATCTGGCCATGTGTAGCAACATGGATGGAACTTGAAGGTGTTATGCTAAGCGAAATAAGTCAGGCAGAGAAGGACAGATACCATATTTTTGCATGTATAGGGGGATTAGGAGGAACTTAACGGAGGACCATGGGGGAGAAGAAAGGGAAAAATAGTTGGGGAGAGGGAGGGAGGCAAACTATGAGAGACGAATGCTGAGAACAAACTGAGGGCTGATGGGGGGAAGGGAGTGATGGGCATGGAGGAGGGCACTTGTGGGGATGAGTACTGGGTGTTATATGGAGACCAACTTGACAATAAACAATAAAAAGAAAAGAATGAGTTTGATAGTTTTCCTTCCATTTTTATTTTTTGGAAGAACTTCAAAAGAAGAGGTGTTAATTCTCCTTTAAATGTTTGGTAGAATTCTTCTGGAAAGCCATCCGGCCCTGGACTGTTGTTTTTTGGGAGATTTTCAATTACTAATTTGATTTCTTTACTGGTTATGGGTCTGTTCAAACTTTCTATTTCTTCCTGTTTCAGTTTTGGTAGTTTATGTGTTTCTCAGAATTTGTTCATTTCTTCCAGCTTGCCCAATTTGTAGGCATATAATTGCTCATAATATTCTCTTATTCTTGTTTGTATTTCTGGGGTGTTGGTTATGATGACTTTTCTTTCATTCATGATTTTTGGGGGGGTCGTTTCCCTTTTCATTTAACCAATCTGGCTAGAGGGTTATTAATTTTGTTAATTCTTTCAAGCAACCAGCTCCTGGGTTCATTAATCTGTTCTACTGCTTTGTTTTTTGTTTTGTCTTGTTTTTAATAAGGATATCATTGATTTCTGCTCTAGTCTTTGTTATCTCTTCTTCTGCTCGTTTGGGCTTTATTTTCTCCTCTTTGCTCAGCTCTTTTAGGTGTAAGATTGGGTTGTGTATTTGGGATCTTTCTTCCTTCTATAGGAAGGCATGAATTGTTAGATACTTCCCCCTTATGACTGCCTTTGCTGCATCCCAGGAGGGCTGTCCTGTTTTTATTTTCATTGATTTCCATTAACTTTTTAATTTCCTCCTTAATTTGTTGGTTAACCCATTCTTTCTTTTTTTTTTTTAATGTTTATTTTTGAGAGGCAGAGCACAAGTGGGGAAGGAGCAGAGAGGGAGGGATATATAGAATCTGATTTGGGCTCCAGGCTCTGAGCTGTCAGTACAGAGCCTGACACAGGGCTTGAACCCATGAACCATGAGAACATGACCTGAGCTGAAGTCAGATGCTCAACCAACTGAACCATCCAGGCCCCCCAACCCCATTCAGTTTCTAGTAGGATGTTCTTTAATTTCCAAGTATTCATGTCTTTCCAAATTTTTTCTTGTGGTTAATTATGCATTTCATAGCTTTGTTGTCTGAAAATATACAAGGTTTGTTCTCAATCTTTTTGTACCTGTTGAGGGCTGATTTGAGACCCACTATATGATCTATTCTAGAGAATGTTCCATGTGCACTTGATAAGAATGTGTATTCTGCAGCTTCAGGATGAAATGTGAATATATCTGTTAAGTACATCCATTCCAGTGTGCCCTTCAAAGCCATTGTTTCCTTGTTGATTTTTTGTTTAGATGATCTGTCCATTGCTGTAAGTGGGGTGTTGAAGAACCCTACTATTATATTATTATCAATGAGTTTCTTTATGTGTGTAATTAAGTATTTTATATATTTGGGTGCTCTCACATTAGGGGCATAGATATATACAATTGCTAGATCTTTGTTGTGGACAGCCTCTTTAATTATGACATAAAGCTCTTCTTCATCTCTTATTACAGACTATTTTAAAATCTAGGTCGTCTGATATAAGTATGACTGTGCTCGCTTTGGCAGCACATATACTGATATAAGTATGACTACTCCAGCTTTCTTGGTGACCATTAGCATGATAGATGGTTCTTCATCCCCTTATTTTCAATCTTAAGATGTCTTTAGGTCTAAAATACATCCCTTGTAAACAACATATCAATGGATCTTGTTTTCCTATCCATTCTGTTACCCTATGTCTTTTTATTGGAGCGTTTAGAGCATTGATGTTTAGAGTCCTGAAAGCTATTAACTATTTCCATTATGTTGCTTGTAGAGTTGGAGTTTCCGGTGGTGTTCTCTGGTCCTTTCTAATCTTTGTTGCTTTTCGTCTTTTGTATTTTATTTTTCTTCTTTTCTCCCCTCAGAGAATCCCATTTAAAATTTCTTGCAAGGCTAGTTTAGTGGTCATGAGCTTTAATTTTTGTTTGGGAAACTTTTTATCTCTCCTTCTGTTTTGAATGACAGCCTTTCAAGAATAGATAAAGAATAAAGAATATTCTGGATATTCTGGATAAAGAATTCTTGGCTGTATATTTTTCTGATTCAGTATATTGAATATATCCTCCCACTTCTTTCTGGCCTGCCAAGTTTCTGTGGATAGGTCTGCTGCTAACTCGATATGTTTCCCTTATATGTTAAGGACTTTTTCCCCCCGTGCTGCTTTTATTATTCTTTCCTTGTCTTCGTATTTTGTGAATTTGACTATGGTATGCCTTGTTGTCAATTTTGTTGAATCTAATGGGAGTTCTCTGTGCTTTTTGGATTTGGATGTCTGTGTCTTTCCCCAGATTAGAAACATTTTCTGCTATAATTTGCTCACATAACACTTCTGCCTCTTTTTCTCCTTCCTTATCTTCTGGGACTCCTATTTTTAGATGTTATTCCTTTTTAATAAGTCACTGAGTTCTCTAAGTCTTGTATCATGATATTTTGCCTTTGTTTTCCTTTTTGTCTGCTTCATTAATTTTTATAATTTTGTCTTCTAAATCATTAATTTGCTGCTCTCATTTGTCTGTCCTTGCCACTGTGGCATCCATTTGAGATTGCACCTCAGTTATAGTACTTTTAATTTCATCCTGACTAGATTTTATTTCTGTTATCTTCACAGAAAAGAATCGTATGCTTTTTCTCAACCGCAGGTAGCATTCATATTATCATGGTTCTAACTTCTAGTTTAGACATTGCTTATATCTGTGTTGATTAGTTCTCTGGCTGTTATTTCTTCTTGTTATTTCTTTTGTGATAAACTCCTTCATTTTGTCATTTTGGAGAAAGAAAAAATTAATAAACATAAAAATTTTAAAAATTAAAATCAAAATAAATAATAAAATAAAGGAAACTAGATCCTAGGTGGGTTTTGTTCTGCTTGTTGAAAGAAGTTTGACAGAATGGAGATAAAAGGGAAAGAGAAGGGGGAAAAAGGTGAGAAAATTTTAAAAATTAAAAATATTTATATAATACAATAGAATAAAATGAAAAAAGTAAAGGAAATAGAATAAACAGTTTTTTAAAAAAAGAAAAAGAAGGAAAGAATGATATATTTTTCTTTTTCTGTTTCTAAGAAAGAAGAAAAGAAAGTAAAAGGAAAACAGTTTAAGCAAAAACAGAAGCAAAGAAAATGAATAAATGAACCAATAAATAAAATGAAACCAGAATGAAGTTACATCGATTTTCCCATAGAACTGAAACTATGAACCCTTCTCTAGTCTGTACACTAAGTAGGTTGTATGACTGTGCTAGTATTCTAGAAGACGTGCTTGGAGGGCACAGTTGGGTAGGCCTTAATGTAATGACTCTATTCTCCACTATGTGGCACTGCTTAGCTTACTGGGGTGGATCAATGTGGTGCACTTGTGTGTAGGCAGAGAAGTGGTTTCACTGAGCTCCCAAATCTCTGGCACAGGAACTTTACAGTCAAGCATCCCTCCTTTGTCTTCTGTCTCTGTCCTCTCCCTGCCTCTACCCTGTCCATGTCCAAGCCACCTGCCATTCAGCCAGCACCTCCCTCCAGAGTTTTATGTCAGATGGGGTTATGTTCCAAAACCTCTCACTTCAGCAACACCTGAGGCTTGGACCTCACTGAGCAATGGCCAGGTGCCAGCTTGCCCTAGAAAAGGTTTATGTGGTCATATAGTGGCAGAGGTTCACAGATCATGGCAAATCACAACATACAGCTGTCACCATCTTTTACTGCATTCTACATCTTTGTCCTAATACCACCAAATATGATTGCTTTCTGGGTTCCACTGAGACTGCCTGTGGGAAGGATGTATGTCTGTTACAAGATTTTTTTTTCACCACAATACTTGGGATTCTTTGTCTCACCACTTCCAAGAATGAAGGGGTGACACAAAATGAGCAATAGTCAAAATTTTATTAGAGTGTAAGATTAGCAGTTAAGAGGAGTATGAAAGCTCTCTTTACAGAGAAGGGACATTCAAAAGTGAATGACTGCAACTATAGGCAAAGGTCTTTGTTTTATAATGTTCTGGTCAGCACTCCTTCTCCTTCCCCCTCTTTCCTTCTTTGGTTCCACACTTACTGGTTGGACAACTCTAGGTGCTAGGTTGCTCATTCTTGATTGGCTTGACTCCACTGTGTGAGGATTCAGGCTGGTTATACTGTCCCATCTATAACATAACGGTTATGGTTTAGTTAAGTATTTTTATTGTCAAATTCTTAAGAGGGAACTGAGGGGGAGTAGGTGGTGTCTGTTACATTCTTAAGAGGGACTTGACGCCCGGAGGTGTTTTGCTGTAGTCCAACGCTTCCAGTATTGTTCCAAAATAGGTGTTTCTCCCACCCAGGAACCTCAGGTCCTAACCTTTCCTTCTTTGCCTGTTTTTTCCTATTTTTCAATACTATATAGCCTCTATCAAATGTACTCCAAGTAAGGGAACTGCTTCTCCCTGCGTGGCACATGGACCGTTCATACCCTGCTGCCTGCTCTAGGAGATTCACCCTACTTCCTCACCAGAGCACTGCCAGGCACTGAGCTTGGGAACTTCAGACTCTATGCTCCATTGTTTATAGAATCTTGGTGGTATTGAAACACTCTTCTTTCTTCCTGTCAATGGTTTCTGGGAACAGACATTTTGTTCAGTTCCCTGGGAGTGTTTTCACTCTTTCTTGCTCTTTCTCTCCACCTACTTTTGAGGGAGTGCTTTTCTTGCATGATCCTGATGAACCACAGTCTACACCCTGTTCTCTTTCTCTGTACTCTCTCCCCAAAAACCGTTCCCTACCCTCTGTGACTTTTCTCTCCTCCAGTTCACCTCTCTGCACCACATACCTGCTGAGTTCTGTGGCTCAAATTATGCAGATTGTTGTGTTAATCATCAGATCAATTTCCTAGGTGTTCAAAATGGGTTGGTGTTAATCTACCTGCATTTCAGAGATGAGACAGGCTCAGGGTGTTCATGTTTCTCCACCATCCTAACTCCTCTGTATGTGTATGTTTACATGTACTCGGCTGTTCCTTTGATCCGTTTCTCCTTGAGCTAATTTAAAACTTTTACAGTTAATGAATACCTGTTGTTCTATTTTATTTTTCAGATTAAATTGGCTATTTTGAAATTTATTGTATTTAAGAGTCAATTTGAGAAATGACATAAATGATGTTGAAATTTTGTTCCATTAAATTTTTATATTGACTTGAGGTTTCATCAACATAAACATAAATAAAATGTCCAAATTATAAGTATAATGAATTTTCACAAAATGAACACCCCAGCACCCAGATTCAAGAATCTCCCAAGTCCTCTTCTGTCTTCTCCCAATTACTATCCTCACCACTTCCAAAATATCTACTATGTTAGTTCCTAACCTATAGATTAGTTTTGTCTGATTTTGAACTTTATATAAATGGAATCAAACTGTGTATTTACAAAAAAATATTTTTATTCATTGCTGAAAGACAGACAGAGCACAAGTGGGGGAGGAGCATAGAGACAGGGAGACATGGAATCTAAAGCAGGCTTCAGGTTCTGAGCTGTCAGTACAGAGCCCTCCACAGGGCTTAAACTCACAAACAATGAGATCATGACCTGAGCCAAAGTTGGACGCTTAACTGACTGAGCCACCTAGGTGCACCAAACAGTGTGTATTTTGGGTGACTGCTTCTTTTGTTCAATCATAGTATAGTCAGATATTACAAACACCATTGGTGTGTCTGTTTCTGACCTTCACATTCTGCTCCTTTCATCTATTTATATTTTTTGTGACAATCCCATGCTTTGTCATTTTTTTCTACATTTATAGTAAGTCTTGAGATCAAATAAGGTAAGTCCTGAACTTTTCTTATTCATCGTTGTCTTGACTATTCTAGATACTTTGCATTTTAATATAAATGTTAATAGTAGTGGATAAATATCCAAAAAGAATGTGTTGGGCTTTATTTGGAATTAAATTAAACTTATATGTCAAACCAAGTATAAGTAAAATCTCTAAATTTCTGAATTTTCTTATTTGTGATCATAGAGTTACTCTGTCTTATTTAATTTCTTTCATGAATTGTTTTGTTTCATTACAAAGGTCTTGGCTATCTTTTGTGAGATTTATTTGGTGGTTTTGATCCTATTGTTAATGCTATTTCTTTTTTTTTCTTTTGAGTATAAAGATACAGTTGTTTTTATATATTGACATTTTAATTATTATTATAGATGTGAGGGACTCAGTGCTTTTGTTTGCAAAGGTTTTTTAAAATGTCAAGTCGAATTTATTTAGTTTTAGAGAAATTGTCAAAAGTTAGCCTCAGAATGTTTGTACCCTGAGAACATGAGAAAGTGCTTGTCACATTGTGGGTAATCTATATACGATTGTTGAATGAGCAGTAATTCTCTTTACAATGATTGTGTGTAACATCATTGATTAAATGCTTCTTGAAAATAAATCCTGGAGGCTTAAGGCAATCATTTTATGTAACATCAGTGAAACAGGTGTTGTTAAATGTTTATATATTACCCATTTCTCCCTTTTTCTTTACTATATGCTGACTTTGTTTGAAGTAGCTATGTGCCTAGACTTAAGTGTTTGATAATGGCTTCCTTACAGTAGTAAGAGCTTCTGGGCAATGACACCTATGGTGTAAACTTATGGCTTATTTTTTTTAATGTCTATTTATTTATTTTTGAGAGAGAGGGAGAACAAGCAGAGGAAGGACAGAGGGAGAGGGACACAGAGGATCCCAAGCAGACTATGCTGTCAGTGTAGAGTCCCACACAGGGCCTCAACTCACAAACCAGGAGATTATGACCTGAGCCAAAATCAAGAGTCAGATACTTAACTGACTGAGCCACACAGGCACTGCACCTGATGTCCTATTGAAAGAAGTCAGATATGCCTAGATACTCCTTTCCTCTTTCACTCTTCTCTGATCTTCAGCTTGGACTTAGTGTTCTGAACTAAAAAAAGAGTATTTCAATGTTAAATCAATACATCTGAGGTGAAATGCTAACATGCTTTTGGTGGATCAGGGATGTAGAAATAGATGGGGCAATTATGTCTTCACTGAACAGCCAAGGTAAGGTCAGAAATTGTCCCTGAATTTCTTGATTTGTGAAAAAAATCTAACCAACTTTGTTCAGCTTACTGTTTTTCAGTTATCCTTTTCTTGAAGAGGAATGCATTACTAACTGTTGATATGCTTAGTTTGTCTCATATTTAGAGAATAACGTGTTATTACTGAACTCAAAATAGAATTGACCATATGTAACACTTATAGATAAATTGATATCTGATCCTCATAGAATCCTAAGACAGTTCAAGAAAATAATATAGTAAAACCAAGTTGAATGAGAATAAATGTTGAATGATGTAACATATTTTATATTGAAAGGGTAGGGCTTCTTTTTTTAAAGATGTATCTAACAATATACAACTTATTCTCTAAGGCTAGATTTAGGCTTTCTTTCTTAGCTTTCCCTAATTATCAAATTGTAATATTTTCAATTTTAAAAATTTCAGTAACAGTTATTAAGTGTATCATATTGGGCCTAGCATTATTATCTGTGTTTTCTATGTGTTTAACCTCTTCTATGGGTACAGATATAGTGAACAGAATGCTCAAGTGCCTTCTCTTTCCTCTCTTGTTTTCATGGCAGACATTCAAAATGATCATGGCACCATTTACCCTCTAAACCCAAATATCGCCTTAAGCTGCTCTTCAACACAGATATCCAGGAGGTTACCATCAATTTATCAGAGTTGGAATGCTGGACATGACTTAATATCCATGAGTGAGCTAAAATATAAACTCACTGAGACACAGATTATAGCAGTTTTATCTTAGTTTTTCAGACATAGGGTTTTTTGCATATATTCAATTAATTGTTGTTAATAAATCAATGATATAGCATTGTAAGGTCATCCCAGTTAAAGTACACATGCTTTTGCAAAGTCATGTATGTATCACAGTGACTAATAGCATGGAACTAGAACTGAGTTTATGTATAAAGTTTACTTTATAATTGAGTAATCCTGCAAAAGTATACCTTCTTGGGTCCCTGACCATCCTCTTTTTATATAGAAATGTTTGCTGGTGAAGTTACAGTTCTTTCCTCTCTCAGGTTAGCACATCAAAATCTTTTGTCAAAACAAATCAACTCACAATGAACAGTAGATTTCAGTAAGAATTGGATGACATGCGAGTGAAGAAGAATTTGTTCTGTTGCTAATCCATTCTAAGTCTGAAGTCAGACTAAGAAGGTGGATTTGTTTTGGCATAAAGAGCATTACACTAGAAGTCAGAAAAAGTAAATTTGTTGTAATATGATTTTCACTTTACAAAAGCCTGAATAAAACTTCAAAATATTTTGAGACCTTACAAATATGTCACTTAAACTAGATCTAGAATAGTAACCTATTCTGTCTCAAAGATAAGTGCCATTTCTCTAGTTCATTATATATGTGATATAGTTATGTCTATATGCACGTAAGTACTAAGTATTTAACCCAAATAAGTTTTATGTTATTTCCTATGCACTTTCTGTCCTTTCTCACTTTTAGGTCTTTGTACAACTTTGCCTTCAATCAAGAGTGCCTTAAATTTTCCAAATCATGTCATCATTTACACATCAATATACTTGCAGCTTTTCTATAAGACTTTATGTAGGCCCTCAACAAAATGATTCTATTGCCTGTGTTTCAATGTCATTTCCTTAGAATCATAATTTTCATACACATTTGTTCATTTTTTCTATATTAGCTCATATTATTTGTATACATCTGAATTTTTAAAACTGGATTGTATATGCAATAAACACTGACATGCAATCCCATTCTTTTATCAAGAATTATGTCTCTTAGGTACTAGTGGCTATATATGTCATTTGGTGTATTTATCAATTGCTAACAAATAACCCCAAAAGTCAGCAACTTAAAATAATAAATATTTATTATCTCATAGTTTCCATGAATCAGAAATCTAAGTGATGGTTAGCTGAGTGGTTTTGATTCAAAGTTTCAAAGATGTGGCTTTGATTTTATGTGAAGAGTAGATCCATTTCCCAATTCTCTCTCATGGTTATTTCCAGGCCCCAGTTTTTTGCTGGGTGTTACCCAAAGACTTCACTTCCTTGCTATAGTGGTCTTTTCTGGAATTTCTTGGCATGCAGTCTGGCTTCTCTGAGAATGGATGATGAGACAGAGAGACTCTAAGATGCAAGCCACAGTCTTTTTATAATCAAATCTCAAAAGTGACATACTGTCACTACTGCCACATGCTACTGGTCATATTAACCAACCTGGGGCACTGTGGGCAGGGACAGCTCAAGTTTTAAATCATCCTAGAGGCCGATTACTTCTCTTTAAAATTGTGACACTTTCAATTACAACTTGTTTTAGTCTTAGTGTACTTTCTAAAAAACATTACCTGTACTTTACTTCCTCAAAAAAAAAAATACTTGTGTCATCATAAACCAATGGCTGAAACATGCAATTTTTTTTTTAAATTACTATTTCTGAGAGAGAGAGAGAGAGACAGCCTGAGCAGGGGAGGGTTAGAGAGAGAGGGAGACACAGAATCCAAAACAGGCTCCAGGCTCTGAGCTAGCTGTCAGCACAGAGCCCAATGCGGGGCTCAAACCCACGAACTGTGAGATCATGACCTGAGCCAAAGTCGGACGCTTAACCAACTGAACCACCCAGGAGCCCCTAAAATAAAGTAATTTAGGGAAACATACAAAATTTTTTTTTCGTATTTTCTCAATCCTGTGACAGGGTTCAGTTAACGTTTGATGTGTGTGCATACATGCGTGTGTGTGTGTGTGTGTATGTCTGTGTGTGTGTTTGTGTGATGTATGTTTCCATTGCAATTTAAGGCTTATTAAGCAGTGGCTATCATTCAGAAAGATTATTATCTTAGTTATACAAACTTTACAGTAGTCATGTAAAATTTAAAACATAATTGTTAATATATCAAGGATGATTATAAAGGGTGGTATGAATGAATTTATTATATACTAAGGAAAAACAAAAATCAATTGAATTGTTTACTCCTTGTTGACATTGTACATACAACTATATGCTTTAATATAGGGGATTATTTTTTTATTTTAAATTATTTTCAAACAAACGTGTAATGTTCCTTGTATATCAGTACTTTTATACTTAATGTAGGAAAAATACCTTAACTTTGGGGTCTTGCTCTGTGCATTAAATTACATTTGTAAATGCTTCACTGAGCAGTATTTTTCAAATATAATTCACATATTGTAATCATGTTTAAAATATAATTTTTCATAGTCATGACCCATCTGCTCAATACTGATAAGAAGTTCAATAAAGCAGGCTGTAAAAATCAATGCTGTTAAATGTTTATTAATTATCTAACACATTGCTTAGCTTACTGAGCACATTTAATACCCCAATACATATTTCAAGGTATGTATGGAAATTCTGCACTTAGGTTTAAAGGTACATTTTAAGCATCCTTTCAGCTGTGTTCTCTTAATCCAAATTTATAAGCATTGCGCTTATTCCAGTTAATCTGATCTTTCATTGAGGATACAATTTCGCTGAAGGTAAGGCAGACAATTTCTATCTGGGGAAAAAAATCTTAAAAGTACATTGTACGTTAAAAACCACTGAAGCATAATGGGCTAAGCTGCACATGGACTAGATTTCAACATTTACCAAAATTATCAGTAAATTTAAGACTCATTCTAATTTTCTCAGCCATTATTTTAAACTCCAGTAGCACTGGGAACTGATTTAATCAGTCAGTAAGACATAAAGCATTCAGGTCAAGTAGATCAGCACAAAAATGTTTTCTGGTTCCTTTCATTCTCATCTCACGGAGGCCTTTGTCACTAAGATTATGGATTCTTGGGTTCTAAAATTATTTATCCATCCAAACTACACTAATGTGTTTTAAAATGGTAAGAAAAGCCATGAAACTATTGAGGAAATAAAAATGGAAATGCAAAGGTTATAATGTCTGTCAATGGCCCTATTTATTTATTTATTTTTACCATTTTTACTTCATGATACTTATTCCATTCTCACCCCTGCTCCTGCATCTCACTTAGTCTTAGCATCTAACATAATGCCTTAAACCAGTATCATTTAAAAAACACATATTTTAAAAATATGTTGGCTTTGTTGAAGCTTAGGTTCATAATTCTGGTGTCAAACTCGATGTGAGAAGCTAACATGTTTTTGGTTAGTAGGTTTGTTTTGACCTTACCATTGTCCTTTTCTGGTTAGTATACTATCAAATAACAAGTTTATAAATTATGATCTAAACTGACCTGCTAAAATCTGAGTCATCTAATGTTTTTTCAAGTCCCAATGCCTAAAATTCTATAATCAGTGATTTCTATCTTTGAGGTTTGAAGCTTGTGCAAAGTCTAAAAGTCTTGCTTTGACTGTTTGGATGGCCTAACCACTGCTGGTACAGCTGTTAGGATGTCCTTTCCATAATTTGCACATTTGATAATTTCTTTTCTTGTATAAGACTCTTCCATTCCTTGAAGGATAAAGTAAGAACTCCATAGTAGCATCCACAGGGTCTTTGTGTTTGTGCCATAACTTCTCTTCACAGGTTTGCCTCCATGAACCCTGTATTCTCTCCATTCCACCGATGTGACCTCTTTCATCATGCACCCTATACTCCTTACCAGTCCACTAAAGTACACTCTATCTAAGTACTCTATATTACACTCCTCTCTATCCCTGTACTCTCCATCATGCATCCTATATTGTCTTTACATTGAATTTTTCACTGTTCCCTATGTCATCTCAAAATCTGTATACCATATTCCTAGTATATCCTCAAATCACTCTTTACTATCTCGTGCACTCCTACTCGTTTGAAAAATCCAGCTTGAAATTCATGTCTTCTGTGAAGGTTTTCTGACATCTTCTGGGTTTTCCATCTATCCCTAGCCCTACACCAGCATCCCCCTTTCCCATTTTAACTCTTTATGGTAGGATGCCACAGTGTATTACACTTATCCATATTTCAGCATCTTTCCATTTTTTAAACAATTGAATTACATTCATTTCCACAAAGTTTAATACCTTGTTATGGCTAAGTTTAAGAAAGAACTCACTTAAAAATGTCTACTACAATAAATTATTCTGTATATATTATTTGTTAATTACTAACAGTTGGAAAAGGGATTTAGACAAGCTAAGGTGCTGAGAGACAACTCAGGAATCTGTTGAGGAAATCGTCCATTAATGGTAAAGAGAAAATAGTCACCTTTATTCCTAGCTTGAACAAATTAGACAATAAGAAAATATGAGTACTAGATTTAACCTACAAACTGCAATCTTCAGGTGCCATGTTTTCAGGATTTGATCTAAACATCATGAATTCTGGCTAGTTGTCCAGAGGCTGCTTTTCCTATGAGTCTTACATTCTAATTTTCTTTGCTGTGAGACAGTCTCACTGAATCATTCCAACTCCAAAATGGGTCTTTAGGACCTTTAACTTTGGAGAGCCAGAGCAGTTTCCAGGCTAAACTGTGGTTGTACTTGCCTGGTATTATAGTACTGTGTGAGTGTGTGTGTGTGTGTGTGTGTGTGTACACATGCGCTGCATATGCTGGTGATTTATTGATGTTATCTGATGATGTCTTTGATATCTTACATATCAAGTAGACGTTATCTAAATTCATCACTTTTACTAGGGGTTTGTTATCATGCTTCCTTTTGAAGAGAAGAGTATTACTGTAGAATTAAAATTAATTGTCTTTTCAAACTAGGTAATTTTGGTAGGAAAGAAGATAGAGCAATATAAATATGTAAAACAAAGTAATAGAACTACCACTTGCAGAATATAAGATGATTTTCCATAAAATATTAATTTTNGTGTACACATGCGCTGCATATGCTGGTGATTTATTGATGTTATCTGATGATGTCTTTGATATCTTACATATCAAGTAGACGTTATCTAAATTCATCACTTTTACTAGGGGTTTGTTATCATGCTTCCTTTTGAAGAGAAGAGTATTACTGTAGAATTAAAATTAATTGTCTTTTCAAACTAGGTAATTTTGGTAGGAAAGAAGATAGAGCAATATAAATATGTAAAACAAAATAATAGAACTACCACTTGCAGAATATAAGAAGATGATTTTCCATAAAATATTAATTTTGTTTATATTTTATTTATAATCAAGTGGACCACAAACATAGTGTATCCTTCTCCAGTATAATTACTACAAAGAAAACTTAAATTGCTAACAGGAGGCTAAATGCTTGGGGCAATATTCTGCTGATGAATGACTGTGGGATAATGATAAATGAATCTCATTCTAAATCCTGTCAATGAAATAAATCACTAATGTCATCAATTTCATTAATATATTAGCATTCCTCTCAAACAATATACCTTTTACTTGTCTTTTCCAGGGAAGTCTTTTCACCTTATTCATATTTATCTTGAGCTTTATGGAACTGGAAAACTATTATTAATTGTGGTCACACTTCACAGGAAAGCCTTTGGTAGCAATCATTTGTTGCGAACTGGCCTTTGTATCCTAACTACATCGTCATCTTGAGGCAATGAAAACAATGTTTCTGCAAAATGGGCACAGTTACTGGAAAGTATGTGCCACAAAGGACAGTTAATATTTCTCAATTAAGTGTTCAGAATATAGACATGAAAAAAACCAGGTTTACAGAGAGGTGAAAATAGTCACACATATAAGTTTGTACTGTATGAAAGCAAACTGGTGTATACTTTTTTAATTTTAAAAATGTAGTATACTAGGGTGCATGGGTGGCCCAATTGGTTAAGCGTCATACTTCGGGTCAGGTCACAATCTCCGGTTTGTGAGTTCGAGACCCGCATCAGGCTCTGTGCTGACAGCTCAGAGTCTGGAGCCTCCTTCAGATTCTGTGTCTCCCCTTCTCTCTGCCCCTCCCATGCTCATGCTCTGTCTCTCTCTGTCTCTCAATAATGAATAAAAATGTTTAAAAAAACTTTTAAAATTTTTAAAAAATAAAAATGGAGTCTACTTTAAAGTAGAAGCAAGCTTCCTCTATATCCTCCACCTAAAACCTGGAAAATTTTAAAATGGGATAATATCCTGTTTAAGCACTTATTTTATGTAAATGTACTAATATACCAGATTATTAAGTTTAAATCAAATGGAGATTTTTAGGGTTGCTTGAAAAGGACTTCTATAAAATTTTAAAAAATATTTATTCATTTATTGAGAGAGAAAGTGTGTGTGTGTGTGTGTGTGTGTGTGCCAGGGGTTGGGTGGAGCAGAGACAGGGAGGGAGAGAAAGAATCCCAGGCAGGCTCCACACTGTCAGTGCAGTATGGGGCTGGAACTCACAAACCCTGAGATCATGAAGCTGAAGACAGACACTTAAACAATTTAGCCACCAAGGTGCACCAACCTGAAAAGGATATCTCTTGAAAGTTTCATCAGCTAAAGCATCTGTTTCTTATAAAAATGATAGCAATAAGACCTTTAATATTAAAGTATCAAAGAAAATATCATCTTAAGTTACCTTAAAGTAATGTTGATAGTTTTTATTCATAAACTTTTTCAACTTGGAAAGAAAATTTATTATAATGGTTACTTAAAATGAATTAAAGTTCATGTACATAAACCATACAATGCTCATATTTAGTGTGTATTTTTCACTAATTTTATCAATACATGTATGTATTCATTCATCACTGTGATGGATTGGGGATATAAGAGAGCATAAGACAGTCTTTGCTTTTTACATTCTGGCAGGGATGATGATGATTGCAACTAACCAATAAACGTAATTATAAATACTTTATTTCATTAATTCAAAGATGATGTTTAAAAATATTTTAATTTCTACATTCAGATGTATCATATAATAACTGTTGACCAGATAATAAGATTAATATAATTTGTATATTGTATAATTATGTACAAATTAATATAATTTGTTTATTTGTATAATTTACCTGGCAACATAGTAAGATTGAGAAAGCATTACCAACAAAACTTGCGTAATAAGGGTCAACTGCTGAGAAGAAAATCTTAGAGACGATAGTGTAGAACAGCCTTATCAACACTCTGCATGTCACTACATATTGCAATATGTTGAAAACACAGATGTTGATAATACTAAATTGAAAATATGGAAGCAGTAGATACTAAAATGAAGATTTAGATACATTATCACCAATTTCTTTCACTTGTTTTTCCCTTTGATGAGTACACAAGAAGAGTGATACATGATTAAAATATAGGTTTAACCAAAGATCTCTTTGGTTAATTTAAAATGGCACTTGTAATTGTTGAGAAGATTTTGTTAGTAAAATTGGAAGTACTTTTTCAATAGTAATTTTTAGCTATTGATTTGTAACAACATATTATTAAATTTAATTCTTTAAAATAACAATATCACAGTTTCTAAAGGTCAGGAATTATGGAGCTGCTTTGTTGGGCACTTTTGGCTTGTCTCCTCTCATGAGATTGTAATGAAAATGTCAGCTGAGACTGTGGTCATCTGAAAGCTTGATTGGAGCCAAACAATTTGGTTTCAAGGTGACTCACTCACAGGGCTGGGAGGTTGGTGCTGTTTGTTAGAAGGAAGCCTCACTTGCTACATTTGGCATCTTCACAGGTTTCATGAGTGTCCATGGTTGCTGTCTTCTCTTATTCATTAATAGCCTTGTAGTCTGGCTCTCACAGAAGAAGAGAGGAGTCAGGCTCACCTTTTGGAGGGAGTGTCAGAATTTATGTATGTATTCTAAAGCCACAATGTGGAGAACCAATCATACTTCTTATACATAATATGTTACAGATTCATTGAAATATTTCTGAGAGTTTTTTTGTTTTTTTAAATTATCTTAATTTCTATTATGTTTTTTCCCCTCTCTCTCTTTCTCAAGGTTATGACCCACTAGGCATCAATATCCAAAGTGAAAATTTTGGATTTGTTGCATGGATATGTTATCGATAGATACAGATGTTTATATGTTCTTTTTCTTCTTCTTAATTAACTACTGATTTGTAATGACCATGATTAACAAAATAGGTCAGTGTTTCTCAATGTGTGAACTCCAAACAGCAGAAGTAACTGTTAAAAATGAAAGTTCTTGGGCCCCAACCCAGAAGATCTGGGGGTGGAGCCCAGATGTGTGTTTTAACAAATCTTTTCTTCTATATGACTCTAATATTTTCCAAAGTTTGAGAACCAATGAGAAAGACAATATTAAGGATTTTTTAAATTGCTGCTTATATTAATCCTATGAAAGATTTCAGGAGGATTATTAACATCATTAAGGCTTGTGGCTAATGATTTTCAAGTGTTGATCAGTACATATGAACACCACAAAATCAGGTCTCCATAATAAAGCCAAGAAAGGAAGAAAGAATTATTTGTATTTGTGGATTGACTCTCTTCACTCCACTCACCTCTTCTTACACAATATTAACCAACGTAGAAACTGAAAATGTTTCAGGTAAACCTAATGAGAGTTTGGACTTCTGCATTGGACAGTTGGGTGAAATGATAATTATTCAGTCTACATTAAAGACATTCAAATGCCTAAAAAACACTCTTAGGGCACAAAAGTTACAGGCTTTTAAAAAATTCTAACTTAGAGTTCAACACTATTCTTTTCCAAAATTGAAAGAAAAATAGCAAATGTGAAGATATGAATCTGCATATCTATTTGCTAACATATCCATCGAAATATTTGCAAAATTGTTAGCATTAAAATCTCACTCAGAAGAACAAGAAGATCCAGTAACCTACTTAAGAGTGTGAAATGTGTTGTCAGTATAGTTTCTCAGATGGGGAGGGTGTGTGAGAGAATGGAGCAATAGACTTTCAGGAAGAGTAAATTGAAGGTTGGGAGGGACACCTGGGTGGCTCAGTTGATTAAGCGTCCGACTTCAGCTCAGGTCAGATCTCATGGTTCATGGATTCGAGCCCCGAATCAGGCTCTGTGCTGACAGCTCAGAGCCTGAAGCCTGTTTCAGATTCTGTGTCTTCCTCTCTCTCTGCCCCTCCCCCACTCATGCTCTGTCTGTCTCAAAGATAAATAAGCTATAAAAAATTTTTTTAAAAAAATTGAAGGTTGGGAAATTTATCAGTCTCTTGGCTTTAATCATGTTGGAAAATGAAAACAATGTTGCCAAAATAAAAATAAATCTGTTTCAGGAAACATCAGAAATCCTTCTTCCATTTTTCTGACCTTTTTTCTAAGAGATTCTGTTTTAGCTTTGTAAATTTCCATTTCTTGTCTGCTTTTCCTATGATGTTACATAAGTTAGATAGGTAAAGATCACATATCCTCAGGGGAAAAATTAATGAATTGCTGCTCCATTCAAATAAGCTTGTTATTATTCAATGTGGAAGATAATAATGGTTTTAATCATAACAGATAAGACTAAAAACTCAGGGCACAATAATCAAATGGAGTAGATAATATGTGGGTAGAGATGAAATGGATCGTTAGTATCTGGAGGCTACAGAAAACAGTGGAAAAGATTTACTAGAGTGTATTGTTTTTAGAGTTCCTGGAGAAAAATTCATATTCTTATTTTGTATACTTAAGAAGTTAAAATAAGTTACCTTTCTGTTGAGGTTTTATGTCTGGAGACATTTAGGTATAATACCATACTATACAAAAAGTATAATTAAACATTTCAAGTAACTTTAGGGGCACCTGCGTGGCTTAGTCAGTTAAGCACTGAACTCTTGGTTTTGGCTTAGGTCATGATCTCATGGTCTTAAGATCAAACTCCATATTGGGTTCCACACTAAGTGTGGTGCCTGCTTGGGAATCTTCCTCTTCCTCTCTCTCTTTCTGCCCCTCTTCCACTCACTTGCATGCATGCTCTCTCTCTGTCTCTCAAATTAATAAATAAATATTTAAAATTTTCAAGTAACTTTAGATGTTTTAAATGCATTACTGCATTCCTTATTCCTTAAATTGTAATTGGCTGATGCGGGAGCAATTTGTTTTTCCAAACAGCCTGAAGTTGCTAGCATAGTTCATAAAAAACACATTTCCTAAATTGGAATCTAAAAATCTGTGTGAGCATTCTATTTGTTCTAGAATGGAAACATGGACATTAGAGTAACTTACATTTAAGTAATTTGTGGCATAGAGCTAAGTTCTATTGCAGGTAGTGTTAGACCAGGACATCTGACTAGAAGAGAGACGATACCCTGTGGTGTCTATATAACACATAGATGACATAGATTTTCCTGCCTTAACTATTAAGAAATACATCATATCTCTGTGAAGAAAGGAATTAGGCTGCATAAAAATCACATACACAAAATTATCTCAAATTTTATAACTTTAAGATTTGTATCAGAAATAATTGCTTTCTTCTATTGATTTTGACATGTATCCATTAAACATTGAAATAATTTAAAGTAGATATTATTTCCATGTCTTTGTTGGAAATATTAAGATAGCATGCAATTAAAATTAGATCCATTAGCTTTCAAATATCACACATCTGATAAATGTTTAGAATAAGCTTTTTTCTTATGTTTTAAGACAATGGAAGCATTTGGGAATAATTGCTATCCCCAAAGAAAATGTACATGTTCTAAAACCTAGCATCTTCAAATTGTGAATATGCCAAATGAATTGTCTTAACAAGATTAGTAAATTTATACAAGAAACTAATTACATGGTGTGGAATTCAAAACTCACAACTAAGTGGAATATAAACTTTTGTAGCAGGGGACACCTAGGTGGCTCAGTCAGCTAAGCATCCAACTCTTGATCTCAGCTCAGGTCTTGATCTCAGTCTTGAGTTCAAGCCCTGCATTGGGCCCCCTGGCTAGGCATGAAGACTATTTAAAAACAAACAAACAAGCAAAAAAAAAAAACAACTA